>NW_008825104.1:2542520-2546998 GCF_000699105.1 Pygoscelis adeliae
TTGCCGCGTTTTTCACTCCCCTCAAGGATGGAGGCTAGGGCTGTGCCCCTGCGTGTCGCTTATCCACCCTGGGGTAGGAAAAGCCTCTTTATCTCCTCCCTGGAGAGCTCACTGCTCCCCACACTGCTTCCCTGCAGCGACCTTTATGCTATCCCTGTGAGAGGATGGGATGTCTCAGAAGGGGCCTCTGCAAGTTACTGTGCTGACATATGCTCCAGTTGCTGCTGATGGCATACGGCTGGGATGGCACTGGCGAGGAGGCTCTCGCTGGGGTGATGGGCTGGCCCCACGTGGGCCAGGTGCTGCTCCCTCACAGGGAGGTGGTGGACAGGCTGCCCTGCTCCGCTGCTCCCTCCAGCACAATGCATGGGAGCTGCGCTTTCGGTGCACGGTCCATCCTGTTGAAGACCTTAGGGTGACTTAGAAGAGAGCATGCCTGATGGGCTGGTGCATGAGGAGGGGTATGCCATGGGATGCTGCTTTTCTCAGGTGGAGTAGAGCTTAACTGCTTGTCCACAAGTTGGCTGTGTTCAATGCCCCAGGCCAGCCTCAAGAAACTGGGACAGGAAGGCTTTGGGCAGCTTTCAGAGCCCTACATCTTCCTGATGGTCACAGTTGTAGCCTCTCAAAGATCTGTAAGTCTCTTTGCCTGTGCCTTTTGCCGCTTTGAGATACATCAGCCCCATGGGACAGCCCTTCCCTGCACTTGCCAGAAATTGCTCTGTCTTGTGTTACCTGTTTGAAGAAAGTCAGTTATGGCTTCAACTGTGTCTGTCTAGCTTCTCCCCTGTCTCTGTGCAGGTACTCCAGAAAATAGGAGCTGCTTTGTCCCAGCTCTCGTGTGCCACCAGTGTGTTGTGTAAAAAGCATCCCACCCACATGCATGGGACCCTTCGGAGCCCATTGTTGAAGCTAGGTGCTATCCTAGTTGCCTGCATGGCATCCAACCAATGGGTTACCAAACGTTGCTTTGCAAGCTCCTCTCTGTGTCCAGACACCCTTTTGGGTTCCTTGCATCCAACCGTGGCATCAGGATTCTCTTTGCTGCCAGAGTGGGGAATATTTGGGGACTAGCTTTTACTCTAGCTGTTTTTCTTGTGTAGCCCACAGGGATAGTAGTTGGCAGCTTCTTTATGGAGCACAGTTCTCTCTGGCACAGGTCAGAATCCCTGACTCTGCTGGTTTGCAGTGAGAAGGATCCCTGGTGCACGTGTGTCTAGAGACTGGCAGGATTCATCCCACTTTCTGGAAATTCCTACTGCAGCTGCTTTCCAGCACTTCTCCAGACATTGATTCGTGCCCCACCTGCAATGATCGTAAATAACAGCGTAGCGTTACCCTTCTTATACTGTGAGCTGACACAATCATTTTGTCAACCCATATGGGTAGAGTTTGTTTCTGTGGCATCCACTTCCTGCTTAGGGATCTTTTCGCACGGCGTCTAAATCTTGGAAATCTTCTTCCTGGGATATCAGAGTTGTGTGCTCCATGAGATGAGCACACTACCAATTAGAGACTGCATACACAAGAGGTCAGACTGGATATATTTGGCATCTCAAAACTTAGTTAATGCATGTAGTCTTAATGTTGCTTGAAAGTAGAAAACTGAAGTACATCCTGTGGGCATTTCCCCCAAGCTTTTCATATAAGTGATTAAAAACACCATGGGGAGGGAAGAGTGTGGGGATGAAGGTGGCAAATTCCAATTTACTTTAGTTTAAGCAGCTGTGCTCATGGGTGGGTGCTTCTGGTGAATGTCAGGAGTGCATTCCGGGGGGAAACTGTGATATGATAAAGAACAGAAAATGCCATGGGTACAGAGGCAGATGTGGATGGAGGAGGAAATTAGATATAGGGAGTGAGAGGAAATGGAGAGCCATTCATGTTTTGATATAAAAGTTAAACTGAATGAAGTTGAGAGGACTTTCCTTCCAAGTAGCTTGTGCTATAAGGAGTCATGGTTTAATCTGAAACCTGGGAAGAAAAAAAAAATTAAAAAAAAAATCACACAATGGCAGTGGCAACTTCCTAGTAGCAGTTCAAAAATTGGAAGTATGAGCAAAAAGACTTAAATGGAAAACTCTTGAAAAGGATGGCTTGTGACTTCTAATGGGGTTTCCATTGTGGACTACAGCTGACAGGGTACTGTAGTTCTTGAAATAACAACACAGACTAGATCTGATCCTTCTGTATGAAATGATTTGGGCGCTTTTGCAAGCGAAAAAGCAGGAACGTGGCCTACTCTGGGAAACATAAAACAGAGGGACAGCAGTGTTTTAATTCTTCCAATGCTTTTTTCTTTTAATCCTCCGTTCCTGAATTCATATGACTGTGTGAGGCTATCAAATTTCATATGAGTAAGGGGGACTAAATTTATAGCCCTGGTGTTGTCCAAGACTTCCACTGCAAACATGAACTCTGAAGGTTCAAACAGAAAGCAAAAAGTCCCAGTTTTATCATTAAAACTTGTATTTTAAAATCCTTGGAGTTGTCCATAATGTGAAAGTTGTAATGCAAGTGTTACACAGAAAAATGACAAGAAATTGTGATGTTATTTCCTGTTCTATATACCTGACATGGGCCAGACTTACAAAACGGTAAAGCACTGTATCATTTAAGTTAAGCTCATAACCAGACTTCCTTTATAAGCTATGTTTCCAATTCCCTCTTCCCTCATACTTAACTGCCTCCACACTACTGGATTTTGTTCTAGCGGTTTCTGACCTGGTATTTCCATGTCTGCTCTCAGACTTGGGGTCAATATGAAGGGAAAATTCCCTTATGTCAATATGCCTGTGGAGATATCAGATCTAATGGAAGTATTTCAAGCACATAGGTCAATATAAGGCTTGTTTCTTTCTTAAAATGCTTTTTCCTGAAACATGAGAAATAAACCTTAATTTTGCATTGGGTTTTCTATTAAAATTTGGTGGTAGCGTAAATGAAAATTAGTCCTCCCTTGGATTTTGCAGCATAAAATATGTGGCTTTCATCTTCAAAGCCACAACAGACTGTTCTGAATGTTCTGTCTTTTGTGGCCTGATAGAATTAATAAAATATGCACATGCTTCATTTCTAATATGTGTTTTAATTTAATCTCATAACAAGAAGATTGGTGGAAGAGAAGCAGGCCCTGTGTTGGAGCAATGAGAACAAATCTCTAGATTTTTCTTTAAGTGCTAAATGTTTGGATTTATGTCTTTTCTTTCACATTATTTCCTTTTGTCCTAATTTACTTGTACTTATGTCCATGTTTTCCCTGGAGGGAACTGTGAAGAAAGGATTCAGAGTTCTCTCTAATTATAGTGTATTGCTGTTATAATGATTAATGTGCCTCAGCAGAAAAATATCTCAAGACAGTTGTGTCTGAAACTGGGCTTTGCTGTTTGTTTGGGGTTTTTTAAGTTCAGAGACCCTTCACTCAGTTTTGTGCATTTGTTGGTAGGTCAGTAAGTCTGAGCCATCTCAGATCAATTATGAAAATGGAGAAAATTTCTAGACATGAAGGAGCATATGCAGTTATGAGAAACAATTTTATTAACTTAGGAAAGGCCAGTGAAATCGAGGAAGGAGGAGTGACCAACCTAATCTATTTTCTCTGCTCAGAAGTAGAGCCTTTAAACTGACTCCAGCTCATGCAGTATTAAAAGTGTGCTTGGCTAAAGGTCTTCAGTTTGAAATCTATCAGAATTTCTTTCATTTCTTTTTCGTGAGATACTGTCCTTTCTTTAGTGCTCTTATAACCCTTTTTTTTTTCCCCCAGACTGAAGCTGTGACTCTTCTACCAAGGAAGCCTCAGTTAGCAGTTTTTCAAACCAATAATAGTAGAGGGATAGACTGAATTCAGAACAGTGAAGAAACACTTAGCAGACATAGTTTACAAATTAACTGACCACAGTAATGGGATGCATTAAGGGAGGTCCTTCACTTTTGCTATTTGAGATGGC
Source organism: Pygoscelis adeliae (assembly GCF_000699105.1). Classification (NCBI taxonomy): domain Eukaryota; kingdom Metazoa; phylum Chordata; class Aves; order Sphenisciformes; family Spheniscidae; genus Pygoscelis; species Pygoscelis adeliae. The sequence continues at coordinate 2,546,468 of NW_008825104.1, forward strand.
CAGCTGGGAGACTTTGTTGCTTCCCCAGCAGTGGCCTTCTTGCTGTGTGGTGCAGCCTGTTTCCTTGCCTGTCCAGTCTCGTGCTTATTGTGCCTTTTATCTGTGTGCTGCTGGGGGTCTGGTTTGATGTTCAACAGTAAAACATCTAGTAACTTCATTGTTTGTGTATCTGCTCAGCTGATTCTTTAATTGGCTAAGTAAGTTAGTTCAATCCAGTTGGCGGCCGGTCACGAGCGGTGTTCCCCAGGGCTCAGTATTGGGGCCAGTTCTGTTCAATATCTTTATCAATGATCTGGATGAGGGGATCGAGTGCACCCTCAGTAAGTTTGCAGACGACACCAAGTTGGGTGGCAGTGTGGATCTGCTTGAGGGTAGGAAGGCTCTGCAGAGGGACCTGGACAGGCTGGATCGATGGGCTGAGGCCAACTGTATGAGGTTCAGCAAGGCCAAGTGCCGGGTCCTGCACTTCGGCCACAACAACCCCATGCAGCGCTACAGGCTTGGGGAAGAGTGGCTGGAAAGCTGCCTGGC
>NW_008825104.1:2547426-2557749 GCF_000699105.1 Pygoscelis adeliae
TGGTTAAACATTGGAAGAGGCTGCCCAGGGGAGTGGTTGAGTCACCATCCCTGGAAGTATTTAAAAGACGTGTAGATGAGGCACTTAGGGACATGGTTTAGTGGGCATGGTGTTGTTGGGTTGACGGTTGGACTCGATGATCTTAGAGGTCTCTTCCAACCTTAATGATTCTGTGATTCTAAGGTGACTTGATAGATTGCCTTGCACTGCAGACAGATAATTATGTATTTCAGTGACTACTGAGTTTTATCGTTGCGATTTGTTTTCATCCCAGTGAGGCACTGCAGTTACTGGGGAGTGATGCGAACCTTGTTGTGGCTGACACATGTTCAACAGTTTGCTTCCAGAAATCATGTAACACTTTGTTTTTCTTGTGGAATAACTGTTGTTGAGGCATATGTAAGGAGGAGTCAATCTAACTTGACTTTTAGCTTCCCGTCATATGAATTAGTAGCAGGGCAGTGGAAGCTGGAACAGGAAAGGCTGAAGGTTAACTAACAAACAGCAGTAACTAAGCCAATTCCTTGCTTCCATCTGTGACAAACTCCTCCGGTTCCTATATATCCTTCCTGATATATCCAAGTCATAGATGGAGTTGTCTGTCCTGGGAGACTGCTGGTGAGGGGAAGAGGGCAGTGTTAAAACACTGCAATAAGAGCGCGCTTAAGCACCTTCTACACTTGGTAGGGGACAGCTTTCTCATGGTCCATCCAGACTTGTTATTTTCCATTGTCTGAAATTCTCCTGGGTTTCAGGTTGGCTTTTGATGGATGTTAGCCACTTGGACTGAGATCTCTGTGGTTGCTAGTCACCATGGTACGGAGTACAGGTGTCCATCTGAGCCCTGTAGGCCAGAGTGTCAGAGCAGCACAAACTTCCTTGTGGGTAATGGCAGAAATTTTTTTTTTCTAGAGCTCACTGAATGGCACTCTGTCCTAACTTTTAGTCAGGCTTTCCCTGCTCCAGTTTGTCCACATCCAGCAGATTTGTCATCCATGCTACCATATGGACTGTTATGGGCCTCAGCACTAGTTTGTTTTCTTCTGTTCTACTTCTGAATCTAGACTCCTGTGGGCTCAGAAGCCTTCTGGGAGCCACCTTTGTTGTATTTCTTTTTAAATCTTTCTTGGAGCACAGACAAAGGATTCAGGAGTAGGGGAGGTGGAAAGGAAGCGTGGGAGCAGTATGCTTACCAACTCTAACTATGGAATCAGTAAGACTTGAAGTACACAGTCTTTAGTATGGCTTTTTTCTTTTCTTTTTTCTTTTTGTCTTCTCAGAACAGAACCAAAAATCTTCTGTCTACTTGCTCTTGCAGCTGTATAGGACAGGAAGCTTATTTAAGGAGAGAAACAGAAAAGTCTTTATTGCCTGTGGAAGGAGAAGCAGGATTTATATGCTTTGAAAAGGTATGTATTAGAAGATTTACTTGGTAAAAAGTCCAATAGTCACCAATACTCATTTGCATGAAGGTTCTTTCTCTCAAGAGCTGTCACTTCCTGTCATTCCCTACAGAAACTTCCCCAAGCTTTCTGTTTTTGAGGGAAAGGCTAGCCTGTCCTTGTTCCCAAGATTCAGCCTTTGAAAATAATGTCCCCTTAATCATAAGACCGTGTATCTAAAGAAACAATTCATTTAGCTGTGCAACAGAAATTACAGTTGTTTTCAACCTAACTGTAAAGCAAGTTCTGTCTTTTCATCAGCATTCAATGGCAGCAAACTTGATTAGGCCCTTTAATCCATAATGCAGGTACTACAAAATAGCAAATACACTGAGAGTATACAATAAAGGCTGAGTAGCAAATACAGAAGTAAATATTATAATGTAGCTAGTCCCACTGTTTTTTTTTCTTCTTTTGATTCGTGTATTTTCATGTTCACAGATCTGTAGTTTTCTGCCACTTAATGCTAACCGGAAAAAAAAAACAAACCCAAAAAAAAGCAACTCATCTGCTTGAGGACATTCTGTTGTAATGTATCCAGTGGCTGTTCCTGCACCAGGAGGTGAAGGAAATAATGGACAACATGGGAAACTTATTTTTTTCCTTTTTGTTTTTGGAGCTGTGTTGCTCTGTGCTGGATTCCTGCTTTCAGTCTTTATTCTCCAGTCGTGCCCATCTGGAACCTTCAGTGACTGTAACGAGGTCCTTAAGGCTGCTGGGCCTGTGCTGGCTGTGACTGGACTGGTTTGTGTTTTACTGGCACGATCAAGGGCCAGGCTGTATATAAGACAAAGGCAATTGCAAAATGAGCAGGTGTACAGCCTTGTTTTTTGTCATGGGAGCTGTCAGTTTGCCCAGTTTCTCATATTTGGATTCCTGTTTTTAACTAGTGGAATGCTAATTAGCATCCTGGGCATTTGGGTTCCTGGCTGCAGCCCCGGCTGGTACAGCATACAGCTCAACCACACCGGCAGTTCTGATGTGGACCTCCAGGGCTGTGGATTCCTGTCACTTCAAATCATGGGACCTTTGATTGTGCTCACTGGGTTGTGTTTCTTCGTGATAGCTCATGTTAAAAAGAAACAAAACTTAAATCTCAACCAAGAATCTTGCGAAAGTGAAGAACATCCTCAGAGCCCTGAATCTTTTCAGGTTACAGTAGGTGGGTAAATAATGTGTGAACTTTACGTTTGAGACTTAGTAGGGCTTTTCTCCCAGTAGTGATTTACCTCTGAATATTACTCATTTGAGCTCTAAGCATGTCAATTCTGGAATGTCAAACCAGCCAAAACAGAAAACTGTTGCTTTGTCTCATACATTTTCTGTATGGTCAGTTCAGTTACCTTTCTCTCAAAGACAAAACCTCTCCTTTGGCATAAGAAGAAAGGTCTAACTGTGCAAAAGAAGCCAGTAATCTGACACAAATGAGTCCAATCCCACTTCCTTTCCCCAAGGGTGTAGCTGACACTGCAAATCAGATCTAGTGACTTCTGTGACTATATTTAAGATCTATCTGAGCTTTGAGCTCTGATCCCTTAAACAGGAGAATCTGATTCATAAGCAGTGTATTGTATTTTTTTAATCATGGCCACATCTTCCATTAGTCAGAGATGTAATTGCAAGATGCTTCTGTTAATTGCACGGTATTTGAGTAAACATGGTGTGTTAGCAGGGAATGCTCCCCTGCATATAGCACTGCTTTTAATACCCCATGAATACATTCTATGCATCCATTATTCGGATAACTTTCTAGCTCTCAGAAAGGATTAATGAGTCAATCATAGTATTGCTTGACTATCATCTGACTGACTGGACTTGAAATCCATTATGCAAAACTTTTTTCCTTCTTCCTGTCAAACCAATGTACAGACCTATAACCTGGTGACCCTCAGGAAACGTGAGGGTTTAAAGTCGGTTTTCCAGCCACCAGGATAAATCAAAAGCTTGTAGAAATGAATTCAGATTGTCTTTAAAGGCAAGAAAGCAAAATTAGTGGATTCCTTTTATACTTCCGTCAGGAAAAGTAAAATTGAAAGACTGAAGGCTGAGGTCTGGTTGGCATAATGACATTCTGGAACAGTGGTGACTCGGCTAGAAAACACCCCCCGCACCTCACTCAACATTTTTGATGCTCCCTGACCTGTCTCTGCATGCAACTTACAAAGGAAAAAAGGTGCCAGGCAGCTGTGAATGTTTATATAAATTATGCAAGCTTAGTGACTGATATGAACTTTCTGTTTTAAAAAAAAAAATTTTGAAACTCCTCAATTATAAAGTTGGAATTGGCAAATACGCTGCACAGCACACTTAATAGTGAATTATGTATCAATAGTGTCCTAGTACTAATGTTATTAGTGTGCCTTTAGCTACAAGAATTTAGTAGGGAAACTGTCAAGGCACACAATCAGTCATCAGAACCATTAATGACTTCAATACTTTTGTTATAACACTGCAATAGATGTGGAAAAACTGGAACCGCCCTATTTTAGATACATGAGTAAAACTAAATACATGCCTACCCTTAAAGTGAGTCAACAGTAACTGTGTGCTTTGCACACAGCCTGTGTGCTGTGTCTGAAGACAGCCAACAGTGAAGAGGTTTGTGTCTCTTAGCTAGATGGAACAGTCCCCCTCCCCCAGCTGTATTTTCTAAATGACATCTTCCATTTACGAATATGCTGCATCTTTATTTTGGGATAATTTTGGTTTTGAACGTACCTCCAATGTACTTTAACAGCCCAGAATATAACAGTTCTGTATGTGGAATCATTGCACTTTATCTTAAAATGTAGACAAGTACAAATACTGTAATTAGAAAGACGGGAAATGTTCTAGGATACAGTTAGAATAAACAGTGGTGCTCAGTTTTTCAAACGTGGTAATTGGTGGGTTTTTTCCTAGGTGATGCTGTAATGGTATTCCCACCTCCACCACCTCCTTATTTTGCTGACCCTCTGTCACCAACCATGACACAGTGTCTTATGTCAAGTGGTTCGCCTACAAGTGAAAATCCTCCACCATACCACTCTATCTTCAGCAATGGGTAAGACTGTTTTCTTCTGTCTTTGGAAATCTGAGGTGTTTCTCAAGATATCCAAGACCATGTTCTTAAATAATCACTGTGAAATAACTCTCCACTAGGCACTACAAGGTGTTCTAGTGCATCAGTCGACTTACTTCAGATACCTTACTTGAAATGGCATTAAAATATCGTAGTGTAGAAAGGGAATTACAAACCACAGAGTGTCCTTCATGAGGGTTAAATTCTTACCAGTTCATTATGACTGAAAAGAACTTTTGAAATGAAAGCAAAGTCTTAAATCAGTGGCCTTATTTAAATATACTTAGATTAGATTTCTTCCACAGATTGTCCAAGAGAAGGTGCCCTGACAGCAGTGCCCCAGTGGCATGATATCCACACTGCCAGATTTTAGGAAGCCTCTGTAGACCCAGGGCAGCGGGCCCTTCATGACACTTATCCACAGGCCCTGTGACCCTGGGAATGCTACTTTAGTGTGTTCTGTTCTCCCTGTGACTGCCTCACTGCCTTGAGGAAGTAAGACCTGCTATGCTGGTCTGCCTTGTTCCTGCTGTGGCAGTGTGTCGAGATAAATGGATACCTTGATCTTGCAGGAGAAGAGCAGGAGGCTCCAGGGAGTTTAAAAGGGAGGTTACAATGCCAACTTCATCTCAAGATGTTGTACCTTACCCATGCAGCCACTCTTCCATACACTGAGTACAGCTGATTTGTTAGATGCTGCCACCACCAAGCTGAGGAAGAAAGAGCTGCCAACAGACTGAAGAGTTGTCTGCACCACAAGAACTTGTAGGGTTATTTATCCCCTGTGTGTTACCACCAGTGGGCTGCTAACTTGAGGGTGAAAGGTCACTGCAAGGGCCACAAGCTAGGAGCCAGAACTAGATCTGTCCAGGAGAGCTGAATGCCACATGCCAAGAGCCCCCAACTTATTTTCAGGCCCTTAATGATTCAGAATTGACTTGGAACACCTTTTGGAAGGTCCTATGTCAGCTTGTTATTAATCTGTGGGTCAGTAGGTGGTGTGGGACTTTTTCACTGGATGACTTGACTTTACAAGACTGTACCTGCAGCATCCCAAGCACCATCACTGCAGCAAGAGTCCATGCCTGCCTGGCTGTGTCCAATCATAGTAGTTGTTGGGCCATTGCTTTAATAGCTTTCCACTACACTCCAGACTTCTCTGCTCATATGAGGCAGTGCGTTCCATGATCAGCTGGACCAGCTGTGTGCCTGATGTTGGTCCTTTTTCAAAACTCTAATGCTAATCTTCCCTTTGAAGCAAGCAAGCACGAGCCTTCTTCCTGCCCAAGACCTGAATGCCACAGGAGGAGGATACTTGTGTTAGCAGTGGTGCTTATTCTTGTTACCATGCTGTGTGCAGCCATGTCTGTCATTTTTTTTTAGTCATCCTTTGAAGTATACCTGGTGGATTCTTGAGGCTCAGGCCCACTGTGCAAGGCACTCTGTTCTCTAGTCAGTCACCATCAACAACTCCTGATATCGTCTCCCAGTTTGTAGTGTCCTCCTCCAAACATTTTCTCCCCATCTTTGCTGAAGGCAGCAGATGCTTCCTTCTGTTGCTATTGCCACATGCCAGACTGTCCTTCTGCCCTTCCTCAAAAATCACTTTTTTTCCCTAACATAGAATAAACACCTCTCTATCAAAAAAACCTACTTGCTCTTCCTTGCTACTATGCAACGCTCTAGTGTACAGTGGGACTGGCCCTGAAACAAAAAGATGATTGTGTACATACCACCCATGGAAGGGAGACACTCAGTGTTTGGTTCCCACTGACTGAGGTCCAGCTTGAGGTTGATCACTTGTGCAGAGGGATGCAATGCCTAATAAACCCTAGCTACGCATGTAATTAATTGTCTGCTGTTTTTCCACTTAAATTGCTTCTGAGAGTACTTTTTATACAAAGCTGATGAGAATCTGTTGATTGCTTAGTGCCCTAAACACCTGACAATTCAGGATGACAAGGGTAGATGTGGGGATGAGAAGATGTCAGGGCTGATCAAGCAAAAGTGCTTTCCAGAGAGCAGTGGCTCTCATGGTCTGGCACAAATTGTTGTGTGAAGAAACATTGTATTTTGTGAGCCTGTTCTCGAATTGCAAGTGAAATACATCAACTCTCAGAGCTATACTACTGTAATTAAAGGACACCTAGAGCAAGCAGGAGAGCAAATAAACTTCTGCTGCTGAAAGAAGGGATTTACATGAAGTCTCTGAGTTCTTACTGGGCTGGGTGAAGACATCGACAGCTGGAAGGTGTTTCATACCAGCTGCAGCTGGGCCTGGAGTTAGGCACCACACTGAGCCTGCCTGTGCTACAGCTCCAGTGTACGCTGTAACTCCCTTCTGACATGTACATCCCAGATGTACATGCAAAGCAAATGGATGTGTGTGGAGGAATGACTTGCCCCGAGTATGAACCTGGACCTCTGGTAGCCCTGAGACAGCCAATTCAAGTATGGCCCAAGGACACCCTCAAAAAACATTTCAGCTTAAATACATTTAGAAGACCAGGCTGGAGTGGATAACTGGGAGAAATATGGGAACATACATGAAAGCTGTGTTCTGCTGTAGCCTTACAAGCAGCTGAGAGACAGAGTGACTCTTGTACCACCTGTCTGTAAAAGTACAATGCACAAAACTATGGGCCACAACTTCTCTGTACCCTATAATTTCAGGCCCTGAGTTCAGATGTGGGCTGCCTGCCAATGTGCTTGGTAAAATGTGTGCATTATCAAAGGGTGTGAACGAATGCAAGCAGCACATCCTGCACTGAAAAAGGAGAAACAAAGAGTGCTGGGGGAATGGCAAAAAAGCTAGTTCCCAAGACTTCCTGTGGGCTCTTCCTGCTGGTGCACATACCAGGTGGCCCTCCCTTCCTTCACCCATTCTCCTACAAAATCCCCTGCAGCTGGATCAACTGCCTCAACCCACAAATGTCCAGTTCTGGTGCTCCAAACTTCGTGCGTGATCCTATCAACTCAATCGTCATTGATTGCCTGTCTGGACTTTGGTGTCTTGTGAACATATGTACACAAAGGGGCAGTTTGTAGGCCGGCTTGTTGGGGCAGTTTCTAGTGGAGTGGACAAAACACCTCAACCTTGGATGCAGAAACCCTGACCTCTTGGTGGTCTGGGGTGGCTGGGGGCGCTCTAGCTGTTGCCCTTCCATGCTCCCCAGGGTCCTCCCAGAGACCCTGTGAACTGATACCACCTCTGGGTATTTCACTTGATCGTGGTCTCCCATGGCTCAGCACTTGGTAGCAGCTACAGCATCTTAACTAGTGCAAATTGGTTCCCAAGCCCTTTCATGGAGGAGAAGCAGTGGCGTCATTCCTCCTAACGTAGTGCCATGGTTGAAGATCCCAAAGCTGGAAGAGAATACCCATTTCATATGTGGGTGTTTACCAGGCAAATGTGATTTACCTTTTTAGTCCATTGCTCCATGTTCTGTCAGCAAGTGCTGTGGTGGAGACTGTGCTGCATGAAAGAGCTTGTAGGAAGCTGAGTCATGGTCTGATCCCAGTGGTTGTTTTTTTCCTGCAGTCTGTTATATAGCGCTTCAGCATTTGTCTTGTAGTATGTTCTCTTCTCTCTCCTTTAAACACACACCCTCACACACCAGTAACAACACTGAAGATGAGCTGACTATGCTCTGTATTCCTGCTCCTCCTGTAGTATTGGTGGGAGTACAGATGTATGCACAAAGGCAAGAGTCAGCTCTGGGAGCAAGTTATGAGGAATGAGGAGTTCTTCCCTTTCCTTGGGAAGCAGCTGAAGCAATATGCTGAGGGCCAACTCCAGGGCAAGATGAGCAGGGTACCAGAACCATGTGGGTGCAACCGACTGGGATCCAGTTATGATGGTCAGAGGAGGGCAGTGAATACTTGGCTGCTCTCCCTGACTGTCACTGGGAACTTAGCAGTCTAGTTGTATCCAGTTGCTTCTGTTTCTGCAGCTCTGAGTAGGAATGCTACTCCTTATGTCCATCATGCGTTGCTGGAGAGCTTAATAAAAGTTTCACGTTGCCTTTCATGTCAGATCTCAAATGCCTGAGGATTGTGATTTTTGTGGTAGAATTCTAAGTCTAGTAACTCTTTCATAAGGGAAGGGGACAGTGTGTATGTGATAGACTGCAAAAGGGAAGACACATTAGGAACTAAGGATCAGAAGAAGATTTAGTAAGATTGTGAGATAGCCCTGCCAGAAGCAGCTAATACCCATAAGCCAGGCTGTGACTGGTGATGTGAAAGGTTAGAAGGGAGCTTGTTTGCCCTTCCCTTCTGAAGTAACAGAATTTTCGTATGTGTAGTCCATAGAATGAAATCCTAATGCTTATGCAAGTTCTTTACTTCAGGGATTTTTAGGGAATGTGTGCGTACATGTATGTTTATGTAAGTCAAGTGGAATTTCACTCACTGTAGAGAAATGAATTATGCTAATACGCAGTTTTGTGTTTTATAGAGCACAGCTTGCAGATGGTGAAAGAACAGTTGCTGTGAGAGACTATGAAACTGTATATACAATTTCTGGAAGCAGCTCACCTTCAGATATTTTACCGATGCTATACCTCTCCTCTGAATCACCTCCAAAATATGAAGAAAAAGCATCAATAACAAATAATGAATATTCTCCATCTTCTTCATCTTCTTCATCTATTTCCTTAGCCACATCTGACACCAGCTCATAGAGGACTGTCAGTTAGACTTCATTTTTAAATTAAATTGTACACTCAGATTTACAATTTTTGGATTTATTTACATTTTGTAATAAAAGCAATAATGTTGACTGTGTCTAATTTTTCATCAAAAAGCATAAATGATGAATTTGGGTCTCAAGAAATATTAGATAATGCTGGGCTTCTGAGCAAGTAATCTGAAGAGATTCAGTTCACTGCAAGAATGTTAAATGCTCATCTTGTTCTGTTACAGCTTCAGTTTCTATTTTTAGTTGTTCTTTACATAATGGAGGCACCAAGTAGAGACCAACTTTTTTTGCTTATTTTAATTAAATCTGTTTGGAGCTTCAAAAAAGAAATAATTAGGAAGTGTTTTTATTTCTGTTTTTGTATGACTTTTGTGGACAATACTTGTTTGCAAAGTTATTGACTTTATATGTACTCTGAGAGCATCACAAATAGGGGTGTTTAAGATTGGGACCAAATATGTTACAGAGAACTCAAATGGTTACTTTTTGGTCTGCCTGGTAGCAAACACTCCATAGCTTAATTTAGACCCTCTCTGGTCCTTATGTAAGTGTAATCCCTATGAAAGTCAGTTTTAGCCAGCAGTTAAGAGCCCTAAGGCACCACTGAGGGTAGTTAATAGGCTAACAGTTTAACTGTGGTAATGACTGATTTCAGGGGGATTACACTACTGTTACATATCCTCATTCATGGTTTATACAAGGAGTGCTTATTTTGTGAGAGTGAGTGCCGCTCAGCAGTGGTATCTTCCAGGAGCAGATGTTACCGACCAGCAAATGCAAGAGAGGCAGTTTCATGGAAACGCATGCAACGGATGTTTTTAACTGACACAGCACTTGACAGACCCTTCAGAAATACAGCCCTTTGAGCTCCTCCGGCCCTGTGCAGCCCCTAATTTAGCGGTAGCTGCCTGCCTTCCGGATGGAGTGACAACAGGTTCTAGTTCTATTTTGCAGATGTTTGCACCCGTTCCCAAACTGAAGGATTTGCTTGTAGTAGGTAAGGGTAATGAGCAGGAACTGAGTTGCTGCTGACCTTTGACACTTTACGACTTGCTCTGAACCCTGTTTGAGAAAAACAGACCTGATTCTGTGCCCAGAAACAGAAGGTGGCAGAATTA
>NW_008825104.1:2557775-2567443 GCF_000699105.1 Pygoscelis adeliae
TCAGCATGGTGAACTTACCAGCATTAAAACATCTTGCAAGATGGATCTCTGTCTTGTTCAGCTGAGTCTCTCGACACCTGCAGGCGCTGGCACCTCGGCTACACCTCAACTTGTCTTCTGCTATGCTGAATTTCAGGGAACCTGGCTGTAACGGAATGCCAGTCTTTGAATTAAGCACTCAAGTTCTCTCCTGTGCCTAGGGAAAGGTGATTGCCTCGTGTCATCCTTCTGTGAACATGCCTCTCACCTGCAGAGTTCTTCAGAGAGATGTTCAGGAGCGCTTGCATTTGGGCGTTTATTTCCACCTTGTGTTGTTCCCTCAGTGGTGCTAGGGTGGCTCTTTATGCAGCCACACAAAAACAAACCAGCCAGTGAGGGAGGTATATTTCCTTAATCTCCCTACATTTGGAGTGCTACTTTGTACCTACTCTTTTTAAAGCCAATCAGTGTGCAATACTATGGTACAATTTTCTTTTATACAACATCTTTTGCATGTTCTATGACTAAATTACTCTATTGCATAAGCAATAGAGCTGGGGTCTTATGCATACAGAGTAATGAGCAAACACAGCACAGAGAGGGATTTAGTACGTGGGAGCTGATTAAACTGGCATGACTTAGCCATGGGAAATGTCTATATGAAGAAAGGGGATCCACAAAAAACAGCGGGCATTTTGTCCTCTTTTCTCTCAAGTGCTTTTTACCTAGTGAGGTTTTCAAGGATGCTGTTCTTGAATGCCTTCTGTAATCCAAGCTATGGTTTACCATCTTTTGGGTTTTTTTTTTAAAGTTTTTGTTTCTAACCTGTTTTTTAACAGTGGTGCCCACTGCCCTGCATGATTCATGCACACAAAGCCTTGCACATGTTGAAGGAGCTTGTCTCTCTCTCTGGATTTGTCATAATATTTTATAGCAAGTACAGAAGCTGGGGTATTTTACCTAAAAGATCCCATGCAAACAAAGACCCATGTTGGCTTTATGCTGTTGGTTGTATTACAAATGAACACTCATTTGCTGAAAAGGTTAAACATGAAAAAGCATTTACTCTAAACAAATAAATCTTGAAATATGTCACCATCGTTAAAAAAAAAATTACAGTGGTTGCTAACTGTAAAGGCATCAACCTTTTGTGTTGCCTGCAATTCGCTCAATCAGCTGTTCCCAAGATGTACCCAAGAGACCAGACAAATCAAGTAGAATATATTCACTCTGAGCTGACTCCTCTGGAACTGAAACATGATCTTCTTCTTTTTCTTCAAGGTTATTGTGTTTTGATCTTCTACTGCAGAGTCTCCAGTGCGGATCACTTTATTTCTAAAAAAGCAGTCTTCACGGAAAGCATGCTTTAGAAAGCTGCTGACCTGACCGCGGAGTCAGCACCTGAATTTCCTGGGAAGGGTAGGTGTTACTTACCTCTGAAAACAAGGATTGAAAACAGAATTTCTCTCTCTATCATTTTGAGAAGATGCTTAGGAAATAGTTCAATGTACAGCTGTATTAGCATCTTCTATTTTTGACTTGGAGAATCATTCCTTGAAAACTCAGTGGATGTGCTGGGTGCATCTCCACAACCTGCTCAGCACTGAGAGAGCTAACATAGCCAGGGCAACAGTATTTGCTTACTGCATTGTCGCAATCTGTTTCAGCAAAGTCAGAAAACATGAGTAAGAGGCTAGCAGATCTGCCTCCGCCACGGAAGGCTACCACTGGGTGAACAGCATTAGTGGAAGGAATTTTTGATGTGGGGAGTAGGGGTGAAATGTCTGTATTAGAAAGGAAGCAACACCTTGTAAAACTATAAAAGTATCTTAAAATAATACGGAATAGCATTTTTATTGAGGAAGTGAGATACTTTACTGTCACAGTAATGGTGCTATAATCCCCTTTTCTGCCCTAAGGTTAGCTTAAGTGCTTGACATACAAATGCTAGGGAGCAAATCAAGTTGGTTACTGATTCACACTTACTTAAACAGGCAAAGTGGGAGGTAAGGATTCTTATCCTCTCTGAGCGAAGTTAAGGTCTCTCTTCCTTGCTGCCTGGACTGACATTGCTCTGCTTCTAACTGCAACACTACAATCCTTTGGATATGAGAAGGATTCACAAAAATATAAATGGATGCCTCTTCCCCAGGAGAAGTCTTTCTTCCTGCACCACCAGCAGCTAAAAAGAATGGAAAGCTAACTCATCTGAAAAACTGAGATTGCACAGATCTCTGCAATGATGCTATGTTTTGAGGATAGCAGCATTCGCTGGATTGCACCCACACCATCCTTGCCCTTTGTGGTTGGTAGTGCTGAATCCATTTATCCCTTTTCCATCCTACCTCTTCAGAGTCATGGCTCGTGGGGCATTTCTGTGTCCAGGCAGACATTTCTGCCAATACCTCCACGTTTCTGCGGCGAACGTGTCAGCCTTCATCTAGATCTGTGCTCCTCCCTCTATCACACATGGATGTATCTGGATAAAGTCTCTCTTAGTCAAGTCGTTGACTCCTTAATCTCCCTACATTTGAATGTTTTGTTATGGAGTGCTACTTTGTACCTACTCTTTTTAAAGCCAATCAGTGTGCAATACTATGGTACAATTTTCTTTTATACGACATCTTTTGCATGTTCTATGACTAAATCCCTGACTATATTACAGGCATGTAAGAAAATAAAACCTCACTACAACAGGCTGATAATGTGAACAACTGTGTAAAAGTTAATAGCAGAGGGAGAGGAGAAGAAGATTACTTGAAGGCCTGTCAGTGTTTATTAGGCTGACTCTTGAAATAGGTTGGAGAACTGAGGAGGTGCAGATCACTACAGAAAACCTGCTTCCAGCAGCAAGTGCTGCAGGTGAAGTCTGCGTTGGTGACATAAAATTATGTAGAGGAACAGAAAGCAAAGCAGTGCTTGTGTCCAGGGGTAAGGTCCCTGAAGCAGATGGGAACAAAACTGTAGTGAGATCTGAAAACAGCACCCATTCTGAAAACCTCACACTGACCAATTCCTTAGGTTTCACAAAACTGTTTTCATTTATTTGGGAGTTATTCCAGGTAAAAGGGGATGCATTTAATAAACCAGCATCTTCAAGTGAGTTCCCAGAACATACACTTACTTGGCAAAGGGAAGTACTGGGCTTAAAAAATCAGTGTGATCTGGTAATCTCTTAAGACCTTGACAGCTGCCTGAATGCAGCATTGCCACTGTCTGGGGAAATAATGGGAGAAACGTGGGGAGGCTTAGAGGAAATTACATCTTACAAAAAGGGGGCAGTATACAGGGAAAGGTGTATTTTTAATTTAGATCCTATTGCACCAAACAGAAAGTGTTTTCCGTCTCATTTTCAAAGTTCAAGTGACAAGTAGCCTTGGAAGAAACAACCTGTATTCTCCAGCTCTGCTGTGCACTTGCTCAACAACCATGAAGTCATGTCCTAGGCCAGAGGCAAAGAGCATCAGCCGTAGGATGGTGCAACACCCAACTTGGAAAACTCTGACTCCAGCCAGCATCTAAGGACCATTGTGTAGGACCAAGGAAGTGCTCTAGCACAACCCTGTTGCAAATAGCGGCTGCAGAGTTCTTGAATGAATGAGGGGAGGAAGATGACACTACATCTGTATATACCATTAGTTAGACAGCTATTATGATATAATGCTGCTTGTAAAAGGATGTTGGACAGCCTGGAAGATTCAGCAAACAGCGACAAAAATGATTCATGGTATGGAAAAACCTGACTTGCAGAGAGCAGTAACAGAAGTTCATTCCATTAAGTTTGCCAAATATAAGGTTAAACGTGACTTAGGTTTTGGCTATAATTACCAGTACAAGGACAGCTTATCTAGTATTTCAGCACTTTCTAATGTAGTTGTCATCATACAAAACCACTGCACTGCAAGTCCTAACAATTTGCTCAAGTGGTGCAGAGAGTCCTGACTAGACTTGGTGCTGGGGGAAGGGCTGATCTTGAGTGTATTTGTCAGAAAATTTGTTGGCACCCTCAGTAATAGAAGAGACATAATACTGACTTTGGAAACTTCCCAGACATTTTTTAAAGGAGTCCAGCACTAATATTCCTCAAGGTCTATCTGCTAACAAATGAGAAAGACACATCCGCAACTGCATTCACCATCAGTTCTGAAGGCGCCAAATTCAGTGAGCAGCCCCTTTCAGAAGTGAGCTGTTGTCACACTGTGTGATATGAATGCACAGTAGACTAAAGGCACCTTTACTGATTTTGAAGAAGCAGTCTGAAAGGTGAGTTTTCTAGTTCTAGAGCTATTTTTGTCTTGTAAATCTCAGGATAAGCTTGCTTTCCCAGAGCTGCTGGTAGCAGGAAATAGCATTATACTTTCTACCCCCTGAGGAGTAATCTCTGTCCTGTGTGTTCTCCCCTGCCATGCTAGTCAAAACAGATCGAGTAGTTGGAGGTTTTTCCTCCTTAAGGAATTATACAAAGACGTTCTACCAGAACCCTCCAACAGCAATTACTTTAGTCTGCAACTGTTAGGAAACAGAAAATCTCAACATTCAATTAATCTGTCTGTTTAACATATGGGACATACATTCAACAGAACAATTCATTGTGATGTAAAAAAAAATTTCTAGGTACTTCTGAGTACAGGATAAGATCCCTCGCTTTACCAGGTTTAACATTACAGGAGATGCTTTCTCATTCCTGCAGTGGTGCGCTACTCAGGGTATGTGGGCTTTATTCAGTATAAACTTTGAGGAAGGGGTGGAGATCACGCAACAAAAAATGTCCACAATTAAGGGGAAATTACAGAGCAATTATTCTACCTTCAAACAGCTGGAAAGCTTTGGCTGGCTTGAAATAACTTTTCTCCCACAACCAGCAGCTCTCCCAGGCTGTTCAGCACTCACCACCCTGTTGCCGCTTCCCCTCCCACCCACCCACTGCTCCCCCTTGGCAAAATATCAGAAAGCCTACTTTGATATTTTTTAAACCACGGAAGCTGTGGACTGCAGAATGAGCTGCAACAGAGGTCCAGGCGTGGCTATAAATGTCACACTTCAGAGCACTGCAAAGCACTCCCAGTAATGGCCACACATTTTCCTGCAGATCTGGGTTGCTGGAGTGGCGGCCCAAGGAGACCAAGAGCCACCCCACTGGTGTTGAATAAACGTATGCTGTCCATATGTTGGATGCATCAGCTGGCAGGGGGCCTAGGAAAAGCTGCGGTGGCTGCAGCTTCCTTTCTGTCCCATCTGGCATGGGCACAGTGAGGAAGTATCGGTGGGTGCCAAATTAAAGAAAAGGGTAAACAAAGAGATAAGCAGTCATGCAAGGGTGAAGCCATTTCGGAAGCAACGGTGGTAATTCAAGAAGTCTTTAGTGATCGCTTCAGGCTTCACTTCCCAGACCTTTATTCTTCTAAGCAAAGTTTATTCTTTCACATGATGGACTCTGTTAACCATACACGCACAAAGTTCTTGTATAACTAACCTGAACCTTCAACTCAGCTCTGCTGAGTTCTTTACAAGCCCCCCTTCTCTTGAGGCAGAAGATACGTTATACTCAATAATGGAGCAGAACAACAACAATGTAGAAGATTTCTCCTTGAATGTCTTTTCTGTCACTCCTTATCAGCCAAACAGATCCGATGTCCTGGTGTCAGATGGGGATAAAGCCGGCGCCACTTTGCTCTTTTCAGGTGTGTTTTTGGGACTGGTGGGGATCACTTTCACCGTGATGGGATGGATAAAATACGACGGCGTTACTCACCTGGAGTGGACTCAGTTGCTAGGGCCTATTCTGCTCTCTGTCGGAGTGACTTTTATTCTGATTGCTGTTTGTAAATTTAACATGCTTACATGCAAGCCCTGTAAAGAAAGAGAGGAAAGTATGTCAGACCTCGACCAGACTGCAAGCGGACAGTCCTTCGTCTTCACCGGCATTAACCAGCCTATAACTTTTCACGGCGCCACAGTGGTACAGTACATCCCTCCACCGTACTCAGCCCAGGAAGGCATTGCTGTGAGTCCTGGCTACCTTCACCCGGTGCTCAGCTGCTGCGGTGCTGTTTCCTCCAGCGCCTCACCGATTCCCACCCCAGGCTCCGCTCACTTCTGCCCTGCCTACCCCCTGGATAACCCGGCTTTTACTGGAGACGAGAACTACGCTACTTATCCTGCGGTGAATACCAGGAATCAGAGGTACATCTTCTGAAATGCCTTAGTGTGTTTGAGCACAGGCTTATGAGTATTTTACATGCTATGTATGGTTTCAAAGGAAACTAAAGCTAGTCCAGGGTGTTATCCTTTTTCAGACTTTTTTTTTTCTTTGTTAGGAGTATTTCTTGAGTAAAGACTATAGAGACATACTTTTTCTGGAAAGCATTGTATCTGAATTAAATTCACTTATGAATCCCTTTCAATTTTCAGTCTACTAAATCTCTTGCTATTTTTTAAGATACTAGTATATATGCTCCTGCCCGTGGTTTTTTTTTTTATGCTTATCTTACCACCTTTAGACTGTTGACCAGAAGGTTATTATGTGTACAGCCAGAGGCTTCCACTCAAACACAATCACAACATACGAGTCAGTGCACAAACAGCATTTTTATAACAATGCAAGAATCTCTTTGGTACCAGATGCTCTCCCTCCTGATTATGCCTGGTCACAACACACTCTTCTCCCACTGTAGCAACCTTCCAGCCCTTACTCTTTTCCTAGTTTTGGGGCATAAACAAGATCGCTGATATTACAGAGCAGTATGAAACTGCTTTAATCATGCACAAAATAATTTTATATAGTTCTTTCCTCTAAGGAAAAATATTCTAATTATAGGAATTACTCAGAATTATATCCTTCCTAGAACTCAAGTCACTTTTAGTTCATTTATCAAAGTTTGTTTGAAAAACTGCTGACTGATCCATCATCCTCAGCAACATGTGTGACAGGCATAGGCAGCATGAAAACAAAGGTCACCTCCTGACACTTTTACTCTTCATGAAAAGAACACAGCAGACGGTTGAATCACAGTAAAACTTCATCTCGTAGCATTTTCTCAAGAAGTCAGAAAGTGCTTTGAGCAGATAAGGCTGCCAGGATGCAGCACTGAGGTCACTTGCATGCTTTCTGTTTGCTAAATTCTTTTTGCGCCTGCTCCTCTTCCTATTTTCAGGTCAGAGGACGGTTCTGATGTGCCAGAAGAACTGCTGGAAGATTACTCCTGTGATGACTTGTCACCTCCACGTTATGAGGAAATATACCCACTGTCTTCATAAAATAACCATGGACGACAGACAACAATTCTAAGAGACACCAGCTTTTTAATCCCCAAGAATCTTTTCTGTAAACACTTGCATGATAAGCAAGTGTGAGCAAGATCTTGGTACTGATACACAGTTCAGTATCACTGAAGATATTTAACCAGTCCCTTCTTTTTCTCTCTCAAAATTCATTAGCACTTTGCTGTGCAGTTTAATAGCAGAGCTATTAATTATTTAATAGCAAAACTATTAATAGCAAAGCTATTAAACTCAAAGATCTAAATCCACATTAGGGTTCCCCACAAGAAGCCTTTTTTTCAGACTTGCTGAAACCAGTGTGAACTGTGAATGCACAAGATGTTTGTGGAAGGTCATGATTGCTCCTGGACATTCAGCATCATTAGAAAACACTTGATTTATTCTTGATATATTTTCCCTCTTGATTGCTTGGAAAACTTCAGAAGTGGTGAATTGTCTGATCCATGAAAGTGCCTATAATGTCTTAATTCTGTCTGATTCCTTAGACTAGCTCACTCATTAATAAGTCCATTCTACAGATTAGACTTCCTCTGCTTGGTTCACCTGTACAACCCAGTCCTGTAAGCGTTTTTGGAGCACCCTGCTTGAACCAGAGCATCCTGGAACAGAGAAAATACAAATAGTGACCTCTGCCCATTTTTATATAGACCTCTAAGAGATCCTGCATGCATCAAATTCAGTTCCCTTTCCCACCTGATGGCGTGCAAAGCACTGTCTCCCACCAGGAGTCCTAACAACTACTAGGTTAATGTCCCTAGGAAAATGGCACTTTTCTGAAGCCTTGACGGAGGTGTGTGGTGCTACCAGTTTTAAAGGCTTTAACAATCACAGCTTCTCCCTGCTGCACCCTCACTCTATGGGAGAGCTGTGGTGGAACCCCTCCTGAGGTCCCTTCTTGTTTGAATGTGGGTCCTAGGCACACAACTCAGGCTGTAGGTTCCCACAGAGCATCCAGGCACCCAGGGGCTGCAGTGAACTTTCTTGTTCAACTTTCAAGATCAACATGGTTCCAGGCATTGTATCCACAAATGAATTTACAGCCATACCTAACAGAGGCTGAGGTGCATAAGCTCCAAATTCTTGCAATCCAGAATGGAGGTCCCAAAAAGCTTTGCTCAGGAGCTGTCTAAACCCCAGAACAATGAGAATGCCATGAGTCCTTTCCTTTTTATTTTCTATTTCCACATATGCTTCAAGTTCTGCTTTTGAGTGTGCCTAGAAGTGCTCTGACACAGCTGGAAAGTCAGTATCTCCTCATGCAGGATCCCATCAGTTTTGCCTATCTCCTTCAAAGGGCTTAAACAAAAAGTTGTTCTCAGCCCACACCTACTGGAGCAGGCACCAAGCAAAATGATCTAGAGGGCAATGGTCACTGTCCAAAGTAACCAAGCAGTGTGCTCCCGGTGTGCCTGCGGGTCAGTTTCCTGGCCTGGAATAGCATGGCTAGAAGCAGGTATCTGTTATGGATATGAATATGAATATATATGGATATGGATATGAACTTTCTCTTACTTGCCAACACAACTGTCTCAGCTCCTGCCAGTTGTCATCGATCTGTGATTGATCTCATTGGTCTCATTCCTGAGGGCTGGAGAAGCCTGGTGCTGAGCACGGGCAGGTGGTATGGGATGTACCTGGCAGCTGGAAGTCACTGAGTGTCCATGCAGCCTCGCTAGCAATCAAGAGATATAGCTCTGGATGGAGAAGTGCATTCAGAACACTGTCTAGTTGCATGGAGCTCCAGGTTCGCACCGACCTCCCTGTCCTGTATACTTACAGGGTGCCAAGAAATAAAGCATTTTTGGAGAGGCACAAGACAACCACTGTGCTCCACAGTGACAGACATGACAGTGACAGAGGTCATATTTGGGACACAACATTTAAACTGACTTAAAGCTGGATTAGCAACTGCAGACTAGACGGTGACTACAAACCGTATGTGAGGTTTTTCTCACTAGAGAAATACAGGGCACGCTGATCTTCAGCAGCGATGGCCTGGTGTTGGCAGGTAGGCATGTGTAGTTGGAGAAAGGCAGGCACCCTGTGTTCAGCATCATCTCTATGGGATTGAGTGGGACAACAGAAGGTCTAAAAATAAATGCAAGTTTCTCTTATGGAAATCTCTTGCTCCTCTTCCAGAATTTATACGGAGGTGAACTCATATTCCTTCCACAGCAGGAAACTGGAAGGTCCCAAATCCCCAGTTAGTTAGTTCCACATGGACAGATCCCTGCACTTAGAACGTAGTTCTGCTGACTCCAGAAAGCACTGCAGGAGCACAGAGGTCAGGCTTGATGGATCCAATTGCAGGACCAGGGTCAAAATTTCTACCCATTCACCCTCCCTTACAACAAGAAAATTCCTTCAGTCAGAAACCACAGACTTTTGCTGCTGCTCTTCTCCCCGCC
>NW_008825104.1:2567473-2568878 GCF_000699105.1 Pygoscelis adeliae
ATACATGGCATAAGCATGTTTCATGGGGTAATCATAGCTTTATTTTTATGACTGAGTAAATATGAGAAATCCAGAAGGTTGCACTGTGGACTCCATATTGATTTTAAAGTTCACTTTTGTAGACACTAAGTTCGTTGAAAGAGCCATGGGTTTCTTTTTAGAGAGAAGGCTGAATAAATAAATTTAAATAACTACATATTAAAATGATCTTGACCCATCAGATGAATTCTGCCTGAATTCTGTAGGAGTCTTTTCATGTTGCACAGGTATTTGAGAAGCTCCAGTCTGATGACATTTCCTTGCTGTACTGATTGCTGATTATTGTTTTTAAGAATAGAGCAATACTCTATGAAGGCTCTTCTTCCTCCTCTTCCTTCCACCGTCTACTTTCATCTTTTTTTCTATTTTAACAATTTTTTTATCTTTAGGGTTTTTTTGCTTTTGTTATTGTATCCTCAGTGATATAACCATCACATGAATTCACCTCTCAGCATTATGATTTCTTTCTGCCCTATGACGAGTGAAAGAAAAAACCTATTCGGCCAGACCTTCAACCAAGGTGAACTGACACAGCTCTGCTATACTGCTTTAACTCCCCAGAGCACCTGGAAGATTGTATTTGAGATTTTGCTCAATCCACTTTTCATTTAAACTAGTGGTCTTTAAGCAAAATTACCTTCTCCGACATTGCCTGCAATGCTGCTGCAGACCTGCAGGATGATGCTTTATTACAGTCAGATGCGTCTCGAATTCCATCCGTAGTGACAGAATGTTGTGAGTGTTCAACTGTATAACACTGAATGGGTTATTGGGATTTTTCCTAATATGACTCCATTTATAAGATTTTGACCATGAGATGGTTAACATATTAAATCGGTAGAGACGTGTCTATTGATATGAAGCTGAGCACAATCTGTTCATCACAGTAAAAATTCTGCACAGAGCTGCTCTAAGATTGAGGAGCTATTTCAAAACACTAAATGACACATGCCAAATGCAGCTGCAGGGTGCAAATTTCTTCTCAGATAAAACCTAAATCTGAAGTCTGCTTTTTAACATTGGTGCTGCTGCATCTGTGAAGAAGTAAAGGAATATACGAGTCAAGGTTTGCTTCGCTTTGGTCTTGTAGCAGGTTCTCACAAAAGCCTCATTTCACCAGAGGCACCTGTTTCTGCCACTGATGCTCCTGTGCAAGTGCCTGCATACACATACCCAAGCAGAAAGCCCGCACAAGCGGGTGTTCAACAGTAGTAGTGCTGAAATCCTTCAAAGAGTTATTTTTAAACTGAATCGGGATTTAGGAAATTGGGGTCTCGGAAAAAAAAATAAACCTGTAAGTAGGGCTCGTTCCTTTCCAGAGAGCCCTAGTTACGCACACGGCTGGCCTTCGGCGCGGGGTCCCCGC
>NW_008825104.1:2569322-2572524 GCF_000699105.1 Pygoscelis adeliae
CAGGCGCCGCCGAGGACCCTCTGTTCCTCACCCGCCCAAGTTGAAATTGGAGGGCGTTAACGCGACCGTGTGTCCCCACTGACTCGGCAGGTGGCAAGGATGCAGAGCCGGTACATTTTAACCTGCTGCCTTGTATGCCACCTGGCTCTTGAGCCAGGAGAGCTGAAGCTTTTCTCCCTTCCTACGAATACTAAAGATGCTATTAAAAAGTACCCTGAGCTCCCACACAACTGAGAGTTGGCTTGTTTAAGGAAAAAAAATACCTGTGGTGAAAGACCCAATGAAATCACCGAAGAACTGAGTATCCCCACTCCCACAGGAGGAGTGGACATCTGGAAGGACTTGGGCTTGGGGAGAGGTGCCGCACAGTGCACTCACATGTACCCTCCTCCTCCTCACCCCTGTGACCTAATGGGACAGACTTCTTTCTGCATGAAGGAGCAGGGGGGAGTCCAAGGGTCATTTGCAAAGAACTAGGGCATGCTGTTTGTATACAGCACGTAAGATAATCTGTGCCTGCTGCAAGTATCATTATTGGCTCCACTTTAGCTGTCAGAGTGAATAGACATCAGCAGGACATGCTGAACGTCGCTATTGCTGCTCCATCCCCAAGTGTGCACCAGTGCGTCTGGCAGAGAAGCATACAGCGCAGCCAGGTGGGATCTCACAGGCTGTGCCTGCATTAGCTGAGCAGCGTTGCTCAGCAGGAGTGGGTCTGCAAAGTGAAACAGCAGGTGCGGAGGGCCGGGTGTCCACATTCACTGCATGTTGGAGAGGTTTATATCAGACTTAGTCCTGTGGACTGAATGCTGATTAGCAGTTGAAATACACAACTTGTTCTGCTAGGGTGTATTTTCTGGTTCAGCTTCATTCAATAGAAATTATTCAGCTCAGACCTCTGATGTGATGCAAAGCCTCGCAGGGCAAGTGGGGTGTGTAGGGAGAGTCTCTTCAAAAGTGCCTGATTTAGAAACACTCATTGCCCTACAGGCATGGGGTGACTTGCAGCAGCTGCAGGAGTTGCATGTGGTGGAGCAGACCTGTGTGGACCTACATGAGAGGCTTGCCTCCGCCTCCTGGCACCAGCAAGGGAGAGCCTCTCCCATTACTGATGGAGGTTACTTTGAGAGGTCTCAGGGCACAGTGTTGACACCTCCAAAGTTAAATGGAGTCTAATTTTGAGATGTGTGCTGAACACAACATTTGCAAAGTGATGGAGACGTTTTTCCATAGGGAACAGGCAAAAATGGCTCTCTAGCTCACGTGATCAGTCAGAAAATGCCCTCCTGAACCTCACCCCATATGTGATAACAGCACAGGGTCAAGGGGAAATCAGTAACGCCGTGTTTACTCGTATCTGTGCCATGTGTGGCAAGTCTAATGAGTAATTGATTGCAGCTACACACGCTATTTAGCAAACACCATGGGACATGCTATAGCAGAGTAGCTGCTATACATCTTTTATAAAATCCTAGGATGAGATTATTGCTCTCCTGTTTGGGTTATATTGTGTCAGATTTTTTTAAAAGATAGTGGATGCTTTTTGTTTATTTTTGCAGGTGAATCATCAGTCTATATGTAAGATGCTGTGCTTGCTACTTAGGGAACAGGGCATGCTATTTAACAGCCCTGGTTAGATGGCCTGATATTTTCACGTCTTCCATAGCTGCAGCTTCCTCTTTACTTACAGTTCAGTGGGTACTATCAAGAGCTTAGCTTTAAGGTAAAGCTTCAGGCTTTGTCAGTCTGAAGACACACCTAAGGAAATACTGAACAATAATGCAGTCCAAGTAGGTGGACTGCCAAAAAAGAAATAGGTGTGCATTTTAAACTTCTAATCATGAAACTGATGGACACCGCTTGGGGTGCCCCTCTTGTTTTTCTGCTGCTCTGCAGCCCAAACCCAGCCAGCAACAGGCCATGCTGGCATTCAAGGCAGCGTTGGCTTGTCACAGCCTTGTGTCCCCAAGCACCTGCCACACATCACTGTCATCAGCTCACACAGCGTTGCCTCACACAGAGGCCTGGCAAAAGCTGGCAGCTTGAGAAGGCTGCGGTTTGAACCTCTTTGCTGTTTTTGTTTGTCGCCATTTGTTTTTCACCATTTAACATGCCACCTGCCACATTTATGTAGAGCAGGACAGCAGTTACCACAATACATGCATCATGAAAACTGTTTCATTATCTTTTTCAAAAATACATTCTTTAGATAATCAGTTGGCCTCACTCTGCTTATGCCATCTTAAGGGAGGGAGGAAAATAAACTAATAAGATTTCAGCAGAAATTAATCTCTTCAGAACTGTAGAGGTGAAATAGGATTTTTGTCACAAAGCAACAGTTCCCTGCAAAATCTTCCATGGAAAGGGACAGAAAAAGACAAACAAATTATTGTAAATAGTGAAGTCACATAGCTCCAAATTTGTACATATGTAATCTATCAACACTGTAGTTTTACTAATCCTGATAAAACATTAAGGGAAAATAAATATTATTTTTACCATATTTGCTCAAATTAGGCTTCTATATTCTACTTCCCCAGATTTTGCCCTCAAAAATCAGAGGTACTTGAGTGTTTTGCGATGTGCCAACACTGCATTATTACAGAGTCTTCTATGTCTTTGTGTTTTTTTGCAGACATGCAGGTGCTTGCTCCTCCTGCCCTCCAAGCTGGCTGGACAGGGACGGATCAGGACACCCATAGACAGCACTGTGCTGCCACAGGGGCACAGAGCACCTTTGCATCAGGGTTCGTTTTTGACTGGACGCCTTTTTTCACAGACAGAATGAGCACAGTTGAATCTGTAAAAGCTGTGCACATATGCACGTGCTTCATCTTTACAAATCAATCACATCAGGTATGGACTTTATTCTTGTATTTTAATATCCTTGAATGTGGCCTTTATTTGTATCTAACAAATCCTGAGTGGCACAGAATGCTTGATAGGATGAATAAGGCAGTACTATGAGATGTCTAATGCTTCTTGTGTGTTTGTGGGTTTTTTTCAGCCTGTTAAAACCTGGATATGCTGGGAAAGGACAGGAAGGAACATAGAGAAGAAGCTGCAGTACCAATCGCATCTGCAAATCCTGCCCTTAACTGCAGTGACATCAAATTCCACCCAGCTTCAAGAAAGCCACAGGGCAAAGGTATAAATGTCCAGAAAAGTGGGAAGATAGATAGAAAAATGTGGAATTGCAGGA
>NW_008825104.1:2572550-2584910 GCF_000699105.1 Pygoscelis adeliae
TCTTATAGTTCTATAATGAGAAGGAAAGGCAGAAAGAAAAGAGCAAGCATAACAAATCAGTGATGGGGAGGGAAAAAAAAGCTGTATTGTACTGAGCAATACTGGTGTGTTGCTCTTCACCCTACCAAATGATGCAAGTGAACGCTTTCCTAAACAATGTTTCAGTTAAAAGTAATTTCTTAACTCTTCCAAGTAAATACATTTGAAATTTCCTCCTAGAACTGCATTTCTGAATAAATTCCATTATATTTGAAAAAGCTGCTGGATAGATGTGTGAAGCACAAGAATACGCAAACATAGATACACATGAGCCCCAGCACACACACTCAAAGAGTAGAATAACTTGCTTAAAAATCACCTGCTGTAGGGCTGTGTCAGTGGGAACCGGACTAATGTGGCAATTGATGAGAGACTGCAGCACTGGGAGCATCAAAGTGGAAAAGATTGCACGGCTCCTGCTGTGGTAGGCAACTGCACAAGCCCTTTCATAAATTGTTCAAGCTCCGTGTTAAAATTAGTTAGGATTTGGCCTTGCTTTGAATGGAAGGTAGGAAAAAGTCAAGAAGAGAAAGTAAGACCCAACATGGCAGAAAAGAGAGACCCAGATAACGGCTAGGGGAAAAAAATTAACTCCTTTTACATGTTATGCTACCTGTTTTAAATGCCTCTAAATTCTCAGCCCGTTTTGTGTGTTGCACTTAATATTGATGGTTAATCAAAATCAAGCAACAAATGTGTTAATCTTTAATGTTTACTTAGCCATACAGACCAGGAGGTGGTGACCCACAGGGCAGCATTACTAAGATGTTTTAGTTTTACGTTATATGTTCAAATATTTTATGTTACCTTTCTGTTATTTTCACAAAAAACAAGCTCTCCTCCATCTGTTTAGTAAAAAAAAAAAAAAATCCAAATTAACTGCAAAACTATGCCCCTGCTTCCAAACAAATAATGAAATCTTAACATGAATAAACATACCTTCATAATCAAAGCTGGGCTTGTGATCTAACTGGATAATAATTCACTTGTAATATCATCAGCTCAGAATGAGTATCAGCCTGAGTATTGTTGGTGCAGGTGTAACTTAATGAATTCAGGGTCATTTTATCTGGCACCTAGTTGCTTATATTGGTGTTGGGAGCATTCAGTCCTTCAATTTTTCATAACAAGCAACACCATTAAACTGCCACAGAGCAATATAAACCAGAGAATTTTCTTAGACCCCGTAAAACAACTGACAAAAATGTTATGGTTGCCAGATTCATCATGTGCTTTTATACATCCAGTAAACAGAACTGACTACAACCATTTTCGTCTGGCTATTATTTTTTGCTATCGTTTCAACAGTGTATGAAAATCAGTGTGGAAATATAAGAGAAATAGTCTAGTCTGAAGAACTCACTGTCAAAGGCATAGAGATGATAACAGGATCCTGAACGTAGAACAGGATCTCTGCTTGTATGCTTCTCTGCTGCACGGGGACACATATTTTAGTCAAGTTACATGCACAGTACGAGCAATGAGGACGGAAAACAGTGTGCCATTGCAGAGTTGAGACACGTGCCCATTTAGAGCATCTTGGGGTGCATGAGTGTATGTAGTTGATATGCACATGCGGGCATGCCTAAAATATGTACGTCTTGATTTAACCTATTAACACACATCTGTATTAAGTTGCTGAAGACTGAAAAACAAGAATGGAAATATTAGGAAAAAAGTATCCATTGGTATTTTTCAGAAGTTGATGTTATTGTTCATTGTTTATCAGAGCATAAATTATTTTCATTGTTCAGTTTAATAGGAGTTACAATACACTGTATAATGATAAAAATATTTCAGAATTTGTATCTCGCAGATAAATTTTCCATCTTCCATTTATGAAAAAGCCAACTAATCCTAATTTGATGCCCCTCAACAGCAGAATTTTATGTTACCCAGCTCTCTTGCCCCTCACCAGTGTGACTAACTTTGGCTGACCTGCCATAGAGAACTGAGAGAAATCCATCTGTTTCAAAAGTGGAAAATTATACACTGCCTTTCATGCTTCATACATGAATATGTTTTTCAGCCCTCTGTGAAAACTTCTAAGATGCTCATTACCTGCAATACTGGAATAAATTCAGCCATGGTTCCCTAGGCGCAACCATTTAAAATAATGTCAGTTGCCCCCAGTTATGCCCGATTGACCCAATACATCTGAAAAATAATTATCTTCCTATCAGGTATTTTCTGCCCTGTGCCAACCAGCTATAGAAACCGAAGAATATGATGAACTCTTCAAACCAGTTTTAATCAAACAGCTGCCAGAAAATGCCCAAAACAGAAATCTTTGCTGCTTTTAAAAGCAATTTGTAATTAACGTATGAATAAACTGCATATCTGAATTTTCACTAACACAACTGTTTTCCCCAGGAAAACACAGTTAAAAGCTGAAGTGAATGTTCCTTTAGAAAGTGCACTCTGTTTATCGAAATGGTCTTAGCAGTTAATGTCTGGCAAAGTTTCAAACTTGCAATTGTATTACGTTGGTAATTTTAACTTTATCATCTTAAATAGATCCAGTTTGGATGTATTAATACAAGCAAAGTAGGACAGCCCTCAAAGAACTGCCTTTAAGCAGGCTTTATTCTATCCCATGAAGCTTTGTAATTCCTTCTGTTATTATTAATAGCTGTTAAGTGCTGACAGCATGCTTGGCACTGAATGAAACGCAGGAGCAGACATGGTTCTTGTTAAGGGTGGCCCTCGGGAGGCCATTTACTGTGTGTAACAACAACAACTTTATTGGAGTAGTAACCCACTAACACAGCTGCAGCTCGGGTGTCAGGAGATGTCGCTGTTTAGACGAAATAGTGATGTGCACAGCATGCAGATATGGCTCTTTTAATGCATTAATTTTGTCACAGCTAACAAGGCTATCAGCTTGAGCAGACAAGACTTTCTGAGGTAGCCAAAGAACAGCTGTGGCCCAGAGTGCCATTTTTGCAGGGTTTTCTCCCTCAGCAGAGGGAGTACAGACCACTGAGACAGGCCAAGGACTTAGGAGCACCACAGGTACTGGACGCACTGGGATGGAAAGAGGACCTCAAAGGGCAAACCTCTGCTGCTAGAGGTTATGGCAGGTTCAGCCACAGGATTAAAGGAAATGGCAGAAAAGGACAGGCAAGAATTTCAAGCAAAGGAGCCTTGAAGCTGTCTTACATGGATGACTTCTTTTTGAGCCAGGAGCCATGGAAGTGTTGAAAAAAAGATTTAAAGGGACTGAGGGCATGGTGTGGGAGGCAGCTGCAGACCCTGAACCCAATACACCTGGAAGGAGCCAAGCTGGTGGTCCAGAGTGGAAGACAGGGTCTCTACTCTTCTGCTGCAGGGAAAGCTGGCATGCCCACTGGACACCATCTGCTACAGCCATGGGTAGCATACAGAGATGATGCCCAAATCCTGACCTTCAAGGTCCTATCAGATCTCCTTGGCCAGTTTTGGCCTAGCCAAGATCAGAGCTCTGCTGCATCATCACCTGTGGAGGGTAGAAGAGAGAGAGGAGAGGCAGTGGCACCAAAATTCTGCCAACAAGTTCACACTTTAACATGTATGTGAGTCAGGAGCTTTGCAGGGGACATTTACCCCCCAGCTCCTGATCAGGTGGCTGTGCAGTGCCCAAGGCAGAGGAAAAGGAGACTGGCTCCCCCACTCAATGAGACTGGTGCTCATATCCACCAGTGGATCTGACCTGACACGTAAATGCCATAAAGGCAGGGGTCCTCTGCTGTCTTCTCCTGTGGATCTGCCCTGATATTTCATCCCTGTGTCCAAGTACAGCTCTTGATATTGCAGGTGGAGTCGTGTTTGCTTCTGCTTCTCCAGAGTTCTGCTCTGCTATTCCATCCATGGCCAAAACCAACCTTATGTTAAGCAAGTCTTGCTGGGGGCTTCTGACTTGTAAGCACGAGGGCTAAAGCTCCACAGAATTAGATGCTGCACCATGTGGGAGGTAAGTTACCCCTGGGTGTACAGATGCTGGTCAGTGATAACAGCAGGAGAAAGTAGGTCCAAACAGGTCAAATAGTTCTCTTGAAACTGTTTATCTTAGTTATCATTGTAAGTGCCTGGCTGGCTTGTTTCCTGCTGCACAAAACCTCCCCTCCCCCTTCAATGTCACCTTCTCTCTAACATATTCTAACAAGCCTCCTCCCCTCTTTGTTCTCTGCCTTCTAACACTAATCTTAGATGCATCTGCTTTTTGAGTACCTTTGCCTAAAAGCAACCAGATTGTCAGAAAATGCTTAATAACACTCTGAAAACCACATAGCTTTCAGGTGTTACAGCTGGGTACTCCAAAAATTATTAATTCAGAAGTCATTAGTCACCTGTGGCCATTTAGGGTATAAAATATATGAATGAAATTGATTTTTTCACTTCTTAGGGAATGGCCTTGCTTTCCATACTCCTATACACAGTGTTCCCAATGTTGTTAATCTCTGCTTTTCTGTAAACCCGTTGATTCTGTCTGGTGCAAACTCAAACACTTGAGTTTGCAAAGGCTGTTCTCTGCACAGTGTCTAGAAGAGTTACACCCATTTGATCATGACGTATTTTTAAAAGGAGCATTGGAGGGGGTGGCATGGGGGGGAGGTCTGCAGGAACTGCATAGTGACTGTGCAGAATGAGCTAATTTCCCTATCATTCCTCTGCTGGGAACGTGCTCTCATACCTCACACAAGAGCAAAGCTGACGGTGTTATTTGCAGGCGGGCATCATGGAGTAGGTGTTTCCCAATGCACCAAAAGGGTCTGAGATCATGGGCACCCTGCCCAGGTTGCTGGGATCTACTGCACTGCTGTGGCTGCAATACAAGAGGCAGAAATGCCAGCAAGGCTCAAGCTGGTTGCCTCAGATAATGGCAGTGTTGTAGTGGGGGCAGCATGGAGGGCTGAACAAACTGTTTGAAAAGCTGAGTAGATATTCAAACAGTTCACCCATGATGCTATAGCTGGACTACTGAGTGTCAAAGTTGATTTTCGGCTGTGCTGCATCACATTGCAGTGGCTGTGGAGCAGACCTCCTCCCCCCTCCTTGCATCACTGTGGTGCTGATCTAATCTTAGTCTAAGGAAAGGTAAAAGATACAACATGCCGGCCAATCCAGAAGTGACTCATTTTCTAGAAGATTTTGATTATGACAGCAGAAATAATATGACTGTTACAAGATAGTGAATAGGAAGCACTTCACTGAAACAACTGTTGTCTACATTAAAATCAGTATTTATATATCCTTGGTTTCTCCTTTCTTTCAAAGAAAAATCTAAATTAAAAGACTTGGGGACAGAGAAGGTGTCTCCTTCACACTCACTGTTTACTACTGCTTGCTGCATTTCACATCATCACAATGGCCCAAGGCCATTCCAGTCTCCCTCCTCAACAACGCATCCACTTGATGTGTGTCTCCTATCACTGCTCCTTGTTTCCTTCTGCGCTTCAGCACAGAGTATTATTGATTTAATTGTTTTTTAAATATTAACTCTTTGTCATCACACTAAGAAGAGCAACCTTGTGCCTCTACCATAGAAATAGCCTCTTTATTTTGCTGTTGTGTTAGTAAATTAGCCAGCATTTCACTTCTCCAGTATCACTGCAGATAAGATGGTCATAAAGGCATTTCCAAGCAGGCTTTGAGAAGAATTAGATGTAGGATTGCAAAGCGTCCTAATTAAGGCACAAAAT
Source organism: Pygoscelis adeliae (assembly GCF_000699105.1). NCBI lineage: Eukaryota > Metazoa > Chordata > Aves > Sphenisciformes > Spheniscidae > Pygoscelis > Pygoscelis adeliae. Next base: position 2,578,271 of record NW_008825104.1, read on the forward strand.
AGGCCTGGCAATCCTCATGGTACTTAATATGTCATCTTCTTCCTATCTCTTAAACCCAATAATCTCCAAACCACCACTATATTGGAGCATTATATCTGCTATAACTTATGTCAACTTAGATGACACACCCCCTTTTTTCTTAAACAATGTTTGGCAGCCAACTGAGTGTGGAAACTAGACTGTTTTGCATTAGTCAGCAGTACATTTAAATCATTCTTACCAAATGATTTACTGTGGATTACAAATTCTTATATGGCATTTTAAGTTAATGATTAGACAAAGTAATATATCACTAAAATGATTGGGTGCATATGTATTTTGCTTCAATGATTCTAAATTTCTCTTTAGTTTGGAAGACTTCTCTACTCTTATTTTCCCCAGTTGAAGAAAAAAAAATATTTTTAAGAGAAAAGGGTAGAAGACCCCAACATTTCTGCCTGTCTTCTCCAACTATTGCTTAAGTCAAGAGGATTTTCCTCCCTGTGGAAGAGTCAGGTCATGAGGATACACTGGTAAGTTGGTTAGTGCTCTCCAGACAGATATTGGCAGGTGTCAGTATTGCACAGCATTTCCACACCTTACTGTGTCCCAACGACAGGAGGAAAAGCTGGAGGGAAAAGGATTAAGACTTTATATCAAATAAAATAGTGAATGAAGCATCTGGAAAGACAAAATCTTATGGCAGAATATGTAAAGTGGAGTATCTCACAGGAAAAAAAAAAAACTGTACTCATTCTCCATGCACAGATATTTCTGCAGACTTCTGAAAATTGTAGGTGTCCTATGACAGTGGAAAAAAGGGATTTGCTGACTCTGTCTAGCAAGTGGACTTAGAAACCCAGGTGAAAGAAAGGTAGAGCACACTAATAAAACATGGGCTGTTGCACCAGACACTCACAGGTGACTGGAATCCTTAAAAAGAAAGAGTGACATAAAATAAATTATTTTTTTATTTTATTGCTGTGGGCCAGGATCCTGTAAGCACTGAAAGATAACAAGCAACTTTGCATTTACAACATAAATGAAATAACGAAGACAATTATCTCTGCTTCAGAGGCAATAAAAATAAAGGAAACCATTCATCAGTGCAAAGTTACCTGTGTGTAACTGTGTGCAGATCAGGACTTGTGGCCCTAACCCTGTAGCCTGTTGCATACAAACAGCTGCACAGTTGGTTTCACTGGGGATGTGTATTGCTGCAACGATCCATTCATGTGAGCCTCATACTTGGCATAGCAAACATAGGCAGGATATGCATTGCATACTCATTTTGGCACCATTCACATCTTTCATCTGCAGTTTCAGATGGTTGACAAATAACAGACAGGATTACTGCAACATTTATTTCATTTATTAATGTCCTTAGGTCTTACTCAAAGCATATAGCAAATAAAAAAAAAAAAGTGCCAGAAATGAAGGAGTGATCTGATATTTATTATTAACTTCTGCTTGGACTTCCCTATCCCCTCCTCAGGTTTCCAACACATTCTGTAACAGATCAGACTCTGTATACTCCTCAGAGAAGTCTACCCCAGATCGTACAACAGGGGGTATGCAATTTCCACCGTCATGACTCTTCACTAAAGTTTTTAAAGAAAGGCACCTCTCCCTCCCTGCACCAAAATGAGATGTTAGGTCTTCTTCCTCAGCCAATGCCAACACTCAAGAGATGACATGAGGAGAGAGGCATTTACTGGGACAAGATTTCAGATCATCAGACAAGGCCAATGCTTTGTCTATCATAAATCATAGGCACAATGTTGTCTGATGGAAAAGTAGATTGAAATGGATGATGTTCAGGAGGAGTGTCCAAAAAGAGGGTTCAAGAGAAGTCTAATCCTGAAGTGAACAAGGCAGGGATAACTGTAGCAATGTGAGCCTACTTGGGGAAAAAAGTCACAGACTCTCACCCCATAAAATCATGACACTGAGATACAACAAGGAACAAAAACTGTCACAAACTAAGGGTGACACCAGTCAGTCTGGACTGAAATCCAGAATTCAGCCTAAAGTGCATGGGTTTTCTATACAGTGCATACACACCTAAGAACAGGGCCCAAGCAGTTATGAGATGGAGCACAGAGCTGTACAGAATGGGCTAACAAAGAGTGCTAGGGAACAGGGGAGCACATGAAATCCCATCTGACCATCTGCAGTTTAAGCACCTGATGGATATCTCTCTAGGAAGCTGTCTTCACCTACATGCTTAATATGGCCCAGTACCCCCTTTGGATCATATGGTCCACACAGAACATGGGGTTTATCTCAGGTGAAGGAAATGTTACCATCGGCTATATAGTAAAAAAAAAAAGTGGATTACAGCATTTTCTCTGGAAGTGGGAAGGATGGCTTCATTTCCTGTCTTAGCCCAGTGGCTGGTGGCTCACACTTGCATCTGTCCTATCCACAAAAGCACAGACGTTCCTCATTCCTCTTGTAGCTCTATGGAGTGAAGAATTTAGGCTAACACAGTGAAGGAGTATGGCTTTAGCCTCATAACCAGCATCACTTGCAAGGCATGGGAGTTCTGGGGCTTTGAGTCCTCTTCTGAGGAATTAAAAATAAAACCATTAGATTAAAAGTATTAGCAGACCAGGAAGCAGGTACCAGAAGCATAACTTGAATGCCTGAAAACCAAGGATCCAGAGCTGTGCTCCATCGCGCTGAGTTTTGGATTAATTTCTGCAGTGCAGCTGAGCTTAAGAAAGGTGGTAGCTTGGATACTCTCATGACAAATGGGAAACATAGATTTCATCTAAGATTTTTCAGCCTCTGAGGCTGAGGAGGACGTTGAACCCAGGTCTCCCACTTCTGTCTCAGTGTTATATATGCAATGGGCTCCATCATTTAGTCCTGTCTTTCAACCTGGCATCTGGCAGCATATTTCATCCAAAATAAATTAGGTCCAAAGTCAGATCTTCCTGGTGTCTCCTAGATGATCTTAAAAGTCACCTGCTCAGACAGGTCACATAGGGAAGGGCTGGTTAGGGAAAAAACTGGCAAAAATTTAAATTAATATTTCAGGCTGAAACTGGAATCTCGGGATCCACATTGCACTCAACAGCCCTTGGGGAGGGAAGGGGGAAAGAGAAAGACTGGGTAGTAACCTCTAGCAAAATTGTTTGATGGTGCCCATAAAGACTGCAAGTCCTCCTGCATGGACAGCGAAGCCCAGTATTGCCTGGGACACCCAGGTTTCTGGATTTTGAACAGACTTAAATAAAGACTGATGGTCTTAGCGTTCAGAGTAAAATGATTCAGGGTAGGGACTGTAAGTGTAAACATCTGGAGAGTTACACAGCAACCTAGTTGGGGTTTTGTGGGACCCAGTGGGCATCCAGTTCTTTCTCAGCCCTCCCTAAATACCTATATATTTCATTGTATCCTACCCCACGAGACTGCATAAATTGTCCAATGTTACACAACAGGAAAGTGATGACAGGACAGCTCTGAGCATTAGACTGCATTGCTTCTGCTTTCAAAAAGGTGAAGTCTAGTACATAAGAGTTTTGTATGTACTACTCTGTGAGCTAGAAGAAAGACAATCTTTGCTAAACAGTCTCCTTATAAAGGCCCAAGGCACAATCCTCATGGAATTTATGTTTCCTTCCAGCTAAGACAGCAGGATTGAGCCTTAAAGTATCTTTGTTAAACTAGTTAATAGATTATTGTCCAAAGTAAACATATTTCAGTAAGTGCAAGACTGTTTTTTTCCTCCCTCTTTCCGTCTTTTGTTCAACTTCAACTCAGCTATTTATGATTCATTTCACGAGACACTAGGTTTTCTCTGAAGGCACTAAAAAGGGCCAGAGCTATCAAACAGTTTTAGTGACTAGTGCCAACAAGGAACTGTTTTCCTCCATGCTATAAAACAGGCACTGTCAATAGACTACAACCGGCAATAAACTATTAAAAAAGGAATTTATGATGGCTACTTATTATCCTCCTGAAATAATGTTGTTACAAGGCTGCCCTTTCCAGTCCTCTGCAGGATCACATGGCAGATGTCTAACAAAGGGAAAGGCCCAGATCCGCAGGGACTGGCTGCAAACAGCCCAGCAATTGCCCGACCTAACGTGGGCACACACCGTGCCGGGGTTTCAAAGCAGCAGAGCAATTGTCCCACATTGGACTTAGGCTTGTTATACACGAGCGCTTGGTTTAAGGTGGTATCTTAATTAAATTATGTATAGAACATGTTGAATCGTTTTAATAGCTAAATATCAAATTATGTAGGAATGTCTCTATTATTGTTTAGCGAGGAATTGGTGAACCACAAGGATAAAATAAGAAACGGCACAAACCTCAAATGGAATCAGATCTGCCTTGTTTTTTAGATTTCGAAAAAAGTCCCAGTTCTAGTTCTTGCCCCTTCCTCTCCAACCCCATAATAGGCTTTCTTCTTTGCTGAAGTGTCTGCCTCTGTTAGGTTGACATATGACTGTGACACGGATCTGTAATTGCTATAAATTGTGGTATACCACTGGCATCAATAGAGCTATGCTATCTTACTCCAATTAATGACCTGTTGCCTTCAATAAATATTTTAGAAAGAAGGGGGAAACGATACAGCTCAAACTTCAGCGTCGTCTGGATTGTCTCCTTTTGATCTGGACCTTCATCCAGTGTGCTTCTTGAATTCCCAGTATGTCAGACTGGAGACACGCAGGCTGCGGTCAAGGCTGAATGCGCCGCCCTGGGGGGATGTCTCCTAACAACGAGCGTCTTTCAGGAACGGCGGAGAAGGTCCTAAAGGTGTGTAAAGAGCTTAAGGGAGAAGGAACTTTTGGGTCTAGAGAAGGGAAGGCTAGGCTGGGCTGAGAAAAAGAGCGAAAATTGAGGTGTGGAGAAGTGGGATGGAAGGGGGTAGTCACTGAGGTTCAGATAAGAAACAAAGCACAATTGCAGCGCCAAGAATTCCGAATGTCCTGATCACTCGCGGCAGTGTTATCAAGGGGGATTCTCCTCTCCCCCATGTCGCTGCAAACGAAGAGTAGTCGCTTGATATCCTGTTCCCCAGACAGTTCATCTGGGCAAAAGGAGAACGATATTTTGTAGTAGCGGGTATTAGCCCGAGAACACAACACTTATTCTCAGCAAGGGAGTTTTTAAATCCAGTTTTGTTAATTTTATGAACCCCAGAGAAAGAATGTACACCACAGAAAATCGGGAAATGGCATGCATAGAGACCTCAAACGAAAACGAACCATTTTACCGCCGAGAATTTTTTTACGAATAGCGTCTCTATGCTACGAGCGCTGGTGAGCACGAGTTAAACTGCTGCTGAGATTATAACGTTGGGTTTACAATGTGTTCGGGTATTATTTCTCAGCGAAGGAGACAGCCCTGCCTGTGATTGTCTCTTGCTGGCTTCTTGACCTAACAACTCAGCTGTGTCAAGACCGCATCTCTACAGCGAGAGGAGCAACAATTAAAATACCAAGACCATATAAGTAGTCATATATCCCGCAAAACCACTGAAACTAGAAGTTGCTCACTTCCATCTAGGAGCGTACGTTCACATTATTGCTTTTCAGTAAGTTTAATAATAATAATAAGGCCACCTTTTATTTCCACAGCACCTTCCGCCCCTGCGATGCTCCCACGGCCCGCGAGCACCCACCCAGAGGGCCGGGGAGTCGGGGGGAGCCGAGCCTGCGGCCGGCCGCGCAACGAAACCTCCCTTTCCCTGGGACCCCCTGCAGTGAAATACGCCCGTTAATCATTATTTGACTCTTCTTGCCAGCGCATGAATGGTCTGAAGTAAAACCGTCACCTTTCACTTAGCCCAGAGAGGACCGCAGTAAAAAAAAAATTAAATGTTTAAAACCTATGGTATTTCAGTATTTTTTAAGCAAGGGGCTTTGGAGGCAAGTAAAAAAGAAAAGTGTTTAAGTGTGCACGAACAGGGAGAACCATTTAATTAAAAGCACAAAAGAGGACGAAAGACCACATTCGTTCCTGCTTTTCGGCAACATATGTCTATCCTATAATTGCCTGTAAATAGCCACTGCAAAAGCAACTCAGATTAGTGGCTTTGTGGATGTGGGATGGAAACTCTGACGAATTTAGCTGTCGAAAGCTTACATGAACTTGTGCTGTACCGGGGGGGGAAGGAAAGTAAAAAAGAAAACCAAACCGATAGAAACGCTGGCTTGCAGGGATATTTTATTTTTCCAATTATCACCTTGGCAAGATACAGTTTCTTACTTCCAAAGCCGAGCTCTCCTTCTCCAGCACGGGTTTTGCACTCTCCCAAATCTCCTCCACTTTCCTCCCTCCCTCTCCCGAGCTTTCCACGGGTTTGTACAAATCACCCACAAAAATGCCCCTGGGTGTCGCTTCGCGGTGCTCAGAGCCGGCGGGCGAGAGGGGCTGTGCCAGAGGCCCCCTCTCCCACCGGGCGGCCGCAGCCCCTCCGGGGTACAGGCAGCGAAAGCCGCTCTCCTGGGCCACCCCATGTCCTCCACACAGCCTCGAGAACCCTTTTTTTCCCGGTGAGAGGGGAGAGGTAGCCCTCTGCCAAGCGCCTCGGTAAGACGCCGCACATTTTAGGAGAGGGCTGCAGGGCGGTCCGTGGGGAGAAAGGAGAGGGTCGGAGGAGGACAAAAAGCAGGGGTGTGCCCACGGGGAGCCCTGC
>NW_008825104.1:2585771-2586512 GCF_000699105.1 Pygoscelis adeliae
CACCGCCGGGGCGCTTCTGCCGTACGGGCGGCACCGGGCGGGTCTGCGGGCGGAGGGGCGCGCAGACCTCCCCTGGCCATCTGGCCGCGAAAACCGGGTTTTGAATATGTGCGTGTTTTTGCAAGACGGAGTTTTCCATTACCTGTTGACTGGGATCGCGTATACAGGGGAAGCTTTCGATATAATGCTATTTTCGCTCACTGTAAATCCCACATGTTGCAGTCAAATTCTTACCAGCTGGGAGGGCCAGAGCGGTAAAACTCAGCAATTCTGTTTCATCATAAATCAAGTTTATGAACTGTAGTACAAGGTATATAACTCTGGAAGCTGCGCTCTTTAGTGGTAAATGGCTGTTGAAATGTTCGACTGCGGCATTGTCAAATTCCCTTTTCCACCTAAAACTTGACACAAGCTAATTTTTACAGCGATCGGCGTCTCTTGCTTAATTTGGAAGAAAGCCACCGGGCATAAATTGTATTAGACAAACAGAAACGTAAACCTCGAAGTGTAACATTTGGAGTAAAGCCCCCAGGCGCTGACGCCGCATCCAGCCCACGGTTCCGATCCGCATATTTGTAATCAGATGTGTGCAGGAGCCTGGCCGCGGCAGGCTGTCACGCAGTTGTAGTCAAAGAATAAGTGACCTCATTTTAAAAGGAAATGTAAAAGTAGCCGTTCAAATTTCGTTTCACAGGGCACTTTCCCCCCCTCTACACTTGCAATGTGTACAAGAAGATCGGA
>NW_008825104.1:2586536-2589063 GCF_000699105.1 Pygoscelis adeliae
GCACAAGACAAATCCCATCCCAACGGACGTGGTATTTCCTCCTCGCTTTTAATTTCTTACTGATTTATTCAGAAGCGTTTTAGGAAAAGAGGAGCTGAAGGAAGAAACCCGTGGTGTCCTCTCATTCGTGCTCGGAGGCTGCTTTGCAGTAGACTGAGATGACTCTTGCGCCTCTCGTTCAAAATTCAGATTACCATCTACACCGAAGTTCAGCGTTTCTTGTTTGGGGTTTGATCCCGCACTAGGTAGGAAGGTTCCCCGGGAGTATCTGGAGAAAGGTCGTTTAGTGCATTATTTGCTCTTAGTTTTTTCATAACTGTACTTACGATTTCTAGGAGCTTTTCAGAACGAACTACGGCAGGTTTAGCAAGTCACGGACGACTATTAGCATTATAATCACAACCACGAATACTGCGACGACTACCAATAAAATATATTGATCCAGCAGCAAACACCGCAGTACGGCAACATAATAAAAGATTTGGGTACACTCCTCCGAGTCCTGGGAGGCAGGGTAGGATCTCTATCAGGGCTCTGCAGCTTGTCAAAACTTGTCTAATCAACGGAAGTGAAAGTGGGGAGGAAAAGGATTGGGATTTCTCTGTGTAACTTTGGAGCTGGGAGACGGGTGAGGGTTCGAGTCGAATTGGGTTTGCTCATGCCAGCGTGCCGGTGAGGCTGCAGCGGGCTTTTGGGCTAGGAAATACCGCCGATACGTTGTCAAAATTTTTCTCCATAAAAATCTCCCGAAAGATTCTCGTGAGAAACAGCTGTGAAGATTTTACCCTTGGGGGAAAGAAAAAAGAAACCACACGCCATACACCCACGCACCCACACACACCGCATCTAAATGACAACCTGTTACACGCTGGGGACCCCTGGGACTCTCAGAGAGGTCTCTCTTGCGTTTGAAACAATTTACAGATACTTTAAAAATAATTATTGCTCGGTTTAATAAATGTTCCATTTTCCCGACAGGTAGCAGAGGATTCAGTCATAGAAAAAGCTCCACAGATATCCACAACCGCCTCGAGAAAGTACAGAGACGTGCTCCATCTCTCCCCGCGGGACCGAGCTTGCATTTTGTGTTGTGATGTACTTATTTTAATGTTTCTCCATTCAAACTTCCGCTCATTATTTTTGTGCAGCTGCGGAAAAAAGCGACGACAAAAAGTAACCCCGAGGATGCTCCCGCTGGCATTGCCCGTGTGTGATACACCGTGTTTTCTCGCAGAGATTGCGATCTGCAGTCTTGATTTTTGCAGGGGGTTACGGCGCTGCCGGCGTGGACCGCGTAGGAAAACGTGGGGATAGAGGCAGCCCGCCCAGCCCGGTGCTGCGCCTGCCTCGGCTCGGGGAAACGGCAGCACGGATGTGGGCAACTCAGTTGCTCTATGTTTTGGCGCTATGGAAACAGACCGTAATTTTGTCTTACGTCCTTAACACTTTTATATATGTTTAAAAGAATTTTTTTTCTATGTAAAGTATAGACAGTCTGCCTACGCAGACAGATTTAGAATAGCTGCTAAGAATGCTTAAAGTCCAGGATAAACGGGAAGAAAACTGCTATCGTTTGTAAGGTCGTCATAATACTGTAAAACAAGATCGGGAGATTTAAACCCTCCCATCCATTTTATTCCTCGGTGTATTCTGAAGCCGGCCAGCTTCTGGGTGTTTGAGATTTTACACAGATGTAAAAAAATTTACTTTTTAATTTTTATTTTAAGGGAAGTGAGCTCTAGCAGTTTAGTCTGCTCTGCTGGAATTAGCTATGTTACCGTTTTCCATGCCTCGTTTTGTCCGTCACCTTTCAGACCAGTTTTGTATGATAATCCGTATTATGGTTTAGCCTGCATTAGTACCGCACCACCTAACCCTACACCACTTCCAAAACCGCATTTTGATTTATGTTCGCAAGCGCCGCTGCCACAGCAGTGTTTCGTTTACGAAACACGCTCGCTGTGCCTCATTCTTCTGGAGGAATATAGCTCCATCTTCACCCCCGCTTTCAGAGGAGAGATCATAACCTTGCTTTGCCTCCCAAATGGAAAAGCAAAGCGTCTGCCCGTTCCCGGTCTTTTAATGTCCAACGCCTTAACGCTATCATATTGACCATTTACACGCAAATATAATCTCTTGTTAAAAAGTTTAGCTCGTCCGATCAGGCAGAGAAGTGCTGGCTGAGCCGACCCTAATGTGAGGCAGGAGGAGAAGGAGACAGGACGAGGCGCGAGACAGAAGGCGACCGGGAAGAGCTTTATTAGATAAATGTATTAATCTGGATCCCAGCTGTATTTGCAGTGTTTTCCAAGATTCCTTTCAAAAATCTTTCTTGTCGGATGTGGGTTTCCCTAATTAATCACTCATGCCGTTGTATACATTACAGCTCAAGAGTGTAATTTTAGTCAGTTGTTTTGAAGCGCGTTACTGTTCCCATCCGATTTGCATTTGTCGATTAAGCGTACAAGAAACGTAACACTTGTAGATCGGAGTCCCGATACCCGGCTCCCCGCGGCACCGAGCACCC
>NW_008825104.1:2589571-2605284 GCF_000699105.1 Pygoscelis adeliae
CGGCCTCGGCCTGGCCGGGCCCGCCCCGCTGCGCCGCGGGTGCCCGGGGACGTCTCGCTTCATCTGTGACCGGCTCTGCTCGCCTGCCCAGCTGTCAAAACAGGGGGTGTCTTTTTCATTCCAGCTCACAAAGTACCAAAGGGGAAAGGGGCTGTAATGCCTGTGTTTGGACACAAGCAATTATCCCTAATTATTGTTTTTCTTTTGAGCCTGCCCGTCCTGCTGGAGAGCCAGCAGATGAACATGCCCTAATCCTCCCCAGTCGGTTGATCTCAGTGGGTTTTGCGGGACAAACCGGGCAAGAAGGCTTCGCAGCTTTCATCTCGATGTGAGTTTTGAACTGATTGAAACTGGTTGCGATGGGAGAATTAACCTCGGAGCCCGGGCTTTCAATGGCCGCTGATAAGAGATTATACGTGTTGATGGCAAGCTTTTCTTGGCAAAATGTTTTCAAAGGACTCAGAGCTGTTAAATCAAAGCCCTATTGAATTGGTGGCAGGCCCCTTTAGAGCTCTCCCTCCTTCTTCATTCCCCGGTACTGTGTGTTGGTAATTACTGGCAGGGGTGGGAGAAGGGAAACAGAAAATCCTCTCGGAGGTACACCCACATGTGCACAAGGGTGATGAGCAACATCAGCCAGAGAGCTACAGGGAAGCCGGAGGAAAATTTTCTTAATCCCACAGAGGATAACTCCATAAACACTCAGGCCAGTGAAGATAAATCCTGTCCTGTTCTGCTGCAGTCTCGTCATATGTCTGCTTCTTGCTTTTGTGGGGTTGCAATAGCAATCCAAGGACTCATGCTTCAATGTTATTTCCTCAATAATCCACCCTCTTACATATATAAAAAAGAATTAAGAGAGAGGGAATTCACAGAAAAAGCTGGGGGCTGTGTGGACCTTTCGGCCATGAGTATGTGTGTGTATGTAAGAAAAGCTAGGTAATATTTAAGAACAGCAGAAACCTTGGTGAGATCTCTTTAAACAGGAGCCACTCACTCTTTGAGTTTGCTTCTTCTCCACCTGTCCAAAGCGTGTGTCCTGGACTCCGGAGTTACACATCTTGGTAAAGAGTCACCATAATTATGAAATTTGGGTCACATTTGATTGAATACTTTCTCTTCCACTGTCTCAGAATGGGGACTTTGAAAAAGCCAGCATGCAAAAGTGAAAGTTGCCTGCTCCCACCGCTCTTATGACTTAGGGAATGTCTGTGCGCTGACCCACCCTGGATTTTATAAATGAATGTGCATGTGTTCAGAGACAGTTCTGGGACAATGGATGTGGTTCTGATTTTAGTTGTGGAAGGCTGAGGCCTAACAAAAGAAAATCTTCCGGGAGGTAGAGGAGGAGATAAGCGTTTTCCATCAAACAGACAATCCACTTCAAGAGAAATGCTGACAGGAGTGTGGCACCCACTGCAGAAATCTGTTGAGCTGGAAAAAGAAAAATGCTTAGCTCTGCATCCGTATCTGCTGGCAGGCAAGGAGAGATGTTTGGATGGGCCAAACCTTATTTACATGGGTATTACACAGGACTTTGGGACATTGTTATTAAAATGACATGCCAGTTAGATGTTGAGAGAAATAAAACATTGATATCCAAGTCTGAAACTTATGAATAAAAGAATTTTATGAGAGCTGCTGACAGTAAAAGATTACCCTCTCTAACATGGTAGCCTACTGTGGTAATGAAGAGGCAGTGGAAGTAGTGGCAATATGGTGATGGGCAAACAGCTTGATGGTAAAACAGCTGGAAACTGCCTTAGAGGGAAGAGATCAGCATGGCCAGGAGCTGGACTGCTGTAAACCTAGACAACAACCTATGGAGGCATTACAGCTAGCTACCTCAGCTGGTTCTCCAGCTGTAGGAGGCGGCTTGGGTTCAGGGCTATTGGAAGTGTGTGCTGCATGCTGGTAGTCACGCTACCCAGACTGTCAGTTTTTAAAATTGATATTTTATTACAGTTGCCTTTTCTCTCCAAATATGTTCCATGTATTTGAAGTCCTTTGTTTAAAATCTTTGCGTGTGAGGGAACATTGTTGGTTTTAGAGTGCTCTGCTGGTTACTGGTATGCCTTGGGTTCCCAGCTTCTGATCCAAGCTTGAGCCAATGTAATTTACTGAAACCTCCACAACCTTGATCTCAGCCCTTTTTAATGCCTGTAAGTGTTTGCCAGAACACAAACATGTAATCTTTTTTTTTTTCATTTAGAAGCTTGAGCTATAATTATTAAAATATTATGATTAAACTGCAATTGCCTGTGCAATTGCACAGGCAGTACGAGTGCCAGAACAGTAACCTTTACTTTTTAAGTGACATTAAGTTGCCACAAAAATCCAAGTTGTTTGGGATTCATTCAGCTTGTATTGTATCATGGAAGTTTCTTGCCAGCAGATCGTTTAGTGGGAGGTTTGATAATAATTGGAAAATATGTTTTTGAGTTGAAAATTGGTAGGTTTTTTTGTTTGCTTTTGTCAAACAGCATCTCAACAACAACTGGAATTACAAAATGCACATTTTGGCTTATTCAGTTCTTACTGTTGACTGGGCCTGTGAGTATTGTGGAGATTCTGGGAAGAATAATAATAGCTTTATTTGTTCTGACTGTTTTGATGGTTGGAGTGTTCTGCAAGGGATCCTAGAGAGTTCACAGGCTGTGCAGGGTCTCAGTAGAATTTATACATTGCACCGGATCTCTTCTTTTTTGGTGAAGTGCCTGAATCGTCACTAAACTGTTGCAAAGCTTGTCAGGAAGAATGTACTTACAGAGTTTATACTGTCCATAGAAGCAAACAGCTGCAATGTGGATTTTATAGCTTATGTAGGATGAAAGAAACCTGTAAGAGTAGATAGAATAGAGTGGCTTTATATATATTTGGCAACTCTGAAGAGACATCTGGGGCCAAGGCTGTTTCATTGCTACTTCAGAAATGCCTGCAAGTCCTGAACAGTTAGAAAGTTTGCCACATAAAATAGTGTGCATCCAATTTGTAAAATTAAAGGGCTGGTTTCAGCCCCAAAGACCTTAAAATTTATATACTCAGTGAGAAGCAGCACTTGGATCCAACAAGCAGATGGTGGAAATGTGGTATAACAGCAACACCCTTAACAGTCCCAGTGGCAGCTGCAACACACCAGGTCTCAGCCATGGTCACAGACTGACATCCCAGACAGATGTAGTCTCTTTCACCAAAGGAGAGAGGCCCACAGTATCATAAAATGATGGAGTTTCTGAGGTTCTTGGGATCATGAAGGTGTTTTGGCTCAGTAGTTTCCATGGTCTTGACACGTGGAAGAGTTTTGGCTCTAGCAGCCTCTGGCCATAAAAATGACATAAAAGTGACATAAAAATAAATAACTTTCCCATTTATACATCTCCATCCCATTCACACCAGGACTTCTAGTGTCTTAGCTCTCACTCTCCAGACTCAGCAAAAGAGTCCTTGTTCCCTAGAACAAGGAGGCCATATTAATATTTCCTCTTCAGTTATTTCTCAGATAAACTCCACACATCACAGGATCGCTGTTGGTCACATAGACCAACTAACCAACCCAGAAAGAGTTCCAACATGTTTCTGTCCAGCCCTTAAGTAGCAGAAGCCAACATCACTGTTATTATTTCTCTCCTCATACAGATTTGCCATCTAATCACATACAAATAGTTATGTAGTCCAGTCCCCTCCACTGCATTATTCTTTGCCATAGGCCAAGAAATGCTTCATTCTTCAAAGCAATAACTAGACCATGTAGAACTAGACTTCAGTTGTTGCTCAGCAGGAACAAAGGGGAGCTCTTATGTGAAAGTACTGTATGGGCCAAATCTCACAGTCCTTATTTTTATACACGCTACTTACTTGTGAATATTTCTATTGGTCCCTGTAATTGTTTTCAACATTTATTACTATCAAAGGGTGAAAAATAGTGGGAATAGTACCACACATGCTGTGTCAAGTGCTTAATATAAGGTGTTGCAGAGACAGAGCAATGTTTGTATCCGGAACCTAATGGCCAAGCATTAAATCCTTTTTAGCTGTAGGTGAATTCTGTTTTGCGACTCACATTTGTTTTTTAATAACAAGGTTGGGTTTTTTTAAGTAGAAGATAAATATTTGGTGCATTATTACTTGTTTAACAAAAGTTTTCCTAGGTAAGATAATTATGTTTCTGCATATCTTGATATAATGTAGCAGGATTTGAAAAAAGTCAGCTCAAGGAAACCTGCAAACACGTAAGTGAGGAATTTTATAGCAGACCATTTTTTATGGCTTATGAGAGCCAAAAGCAAAAATGTTCCAGCCTGTAGCAGGTGCCACAAGCTGCAGAGAAGAAATCACAAAGAGTCATTAGATGCAAATACTGCAAGGGAAAGAAATGCTAGCCAGTAGAGTTTAATGATGTTAAAAAAATACAAGCAAAGGCAAGTTAAGATGCACAACAATGGGCTCAGACATCACTCAGTGGCTAAAAGACCCTTTGCTGACATGGTGTTGGGTACTTAGTTCATTCTGGCACGCTGTCCATGGGTTTCTAAGATACAGAGTAACGTGTACAAAATCAGGTATTCTTCTGGAGGCAGAAGCTTGGATTAACTCACTTTCACTATTCTGCTTTCTATAGCCATATCAGAACGGAATCTTCATACAGAATCTTTTGCTTAATGTTCCTTACATATAGCTCAATTAAATCCATTATATTCTTTATATTATTATTTTTACCGTTTCACCTACTATTCCACTGTTTTTAGTGGAATAGTACCAGTTTTTAAATATCTCTAAATGCATAGTTCTTAAAGATCAAATCTCTTCCCCTTGCACACTCTAAAGAATACGCTTATTTCCCAGCACAAAGCTATGGGTCTTCCCCAAAGCCTGCCTTTTACCCCAAATGCAATACCATAGCTTGCCTATGCAGATCCTCCAGACACTCCTGTACGTTCAACTGCAGAAATTGTATGAACCCATGGCCTTCCTTTCAGCTCCAAACATACTGTTTCTACTGGCCATACACAGATAGACATAGACGTGAACAGGGACACATGTTTAAGGGATTTATTTAAAGGAATCTTACTCACTGGCTGATGTTTTGAATAGTTTGTCACCATAAGGGCCTTAGCTTTCTTAGAGATTCATTCCAACCTGTTCAGTGATTAACAGGGCTAAGCAGCCTTTTGCTTTCTAAAAGCTGGGAGGGTGACAAACACTTTCAGTTTAAAATCACCAGGACTGTAGGAGGCATTTTTCCTTTGGTTTTTGGGGTTGGGGGGGGGGGGGGTTGTTGTTTTTTTTAATGGCTGTAATATATATTGAACTGTTTATCTGAATTCTGACATTTTATTTCCATCCTTACTTTTTGTTTTGATAATACGCCTTGCTCTCCTCTCACCCCACATCCTCAAAACACACCCGTGCAAATTTCCCTGGGCACATGTGAGAGCAGAATGGGATGCAAGGGGCATCCAAGCATCAAGGACTTGAGAAAGGAGATGTGGCAAGTGCTGAGTGAGTGGTTGGCTGAATGACAGCACATGGAGCTGGACTTTACAAGCTTATGCAGCTAGGTGGGTTAGGCAAAGAAATACATTTGTGCATGCGATTATCCTGGTGCAGCTTTGAAATCAAGATGACATCTGCACCAGGGCTTCCATACCCACAGAAATGAGAACTTAGAAACGTGGGAGGAGGTCATAGACATGAAACCCCCTCCAATTATAACATCGCCTGAAAAACCACCAAGAGAGACCTTGGAAACCAATGACTTTCTAGCAGAGTGACCAATCTGTGACTCACAAACTGTGCAGTTTGTAAGCAGCAAGTGCAGCTCCTGTGCCTCATGATCTGTGGCTTGCCGTGGCCAAATCCCCCATGAACTGCAAGACAATAGGCACTGAAGAGCCTAAAAACACCAGGTCATCTTGCGATGTAGCTTCGTATGCAGTCTAGCCGTGTCTCCCAGTGGAGCAGTGGGACCTCAGCTAGCCTTTGCCATATCTTAGGTGCTCTCTGTTTCCTTCTTTTCAGAAGCATGTGATATATGTCTTTGTCATGTCCCACCTGCGGGAAGGGGGGAGTGACTAAGGTCCACAAACCCCCTCGGTGTGGATTAAGGTGAGATGACACTCAAGGTCCAAACATGAAGTTCAACTTCAATGGCACGAACACTTCTATAAGCATCAACCCTCTATGTCTTAATATATCATACAAGCTAAGCGGCTTTGTGAGGAGTTGAGGTAGGCCTTGTGTTACTTAGGCTGGCTTCTGGAGCTTTCTCTGGGGGCATTGTCTGTGCTTACAGCACAGTCACTTGGGCCTCGTCCCTTACAGTCTTTCATCTCTCAGTGCCTGAAGATCCTGGCATACAGCTTGTTACATGAGAAGGTGCTCACCCCTGGCCTAAAGTTCGGAGCACAGGCTTGGGAGGCTTTGCCTTTCTTACATGGACATGTCAATTTGTATTCCCTGCAGAAAAGTAGAGTCTTAATATGCCTGACAAATTAACCTGATAGTTTCCTCTGGATCTGAAATGGTGGCATATAATCAAAATCTGACAGCAGGCAGCAAAAAGGAAAAGCATTCTTTGAGCTACTTGAGGGCACCAGCCCAGACTTTACTTCAGCCTCCACCTGTGACCAGTCTTGGAGACAAGTGGAAAAGACAACCCTCCCAAATAGAATACGTATGCTGTAGAATGTGCTAGGGGAAAAAACACCTTATTTTCCCTTTGCAGGCTCCTAGCCAAAGCCATAACACATGACATGCTTTTCTTCAGTTGAGTTTGGGCAAATCTTTTCAATGAATTGCACATTTGAGATACTTTCCCTTGAAACGCTGAAGATATAACTCACAAACAAGGCCATAGTTAAAAGAAAAAGAAATACTTGTATGTTTGAATTTTAACTAAGATGCATATCTGTCATTTATGTGTGTCATGTTTCATTTACCTCAAGATGAGAGAACACTTTCCCAGTTTCTAATAGTCTGTGGTCCAGAAAGGAATGCCCAAGTGCATGGATAACAACGGTTTCAAGACTGCAAAACCAGTGCCAATTGACCTACAGGACCGGGAAAGCAAAACTTCTCCTGGTAGACAATAGGAAGTGATTCACACAATTGCATTACTTCTATTAAAATTTTTCAGTCTTTGACTTCAGTTTCCAACAAGTGTTTTTGTAGAAGCATGACAAAGGAACCCTGATATATAGCTAACTACATGAATAATCTCAAAAAATAATTCATATGATTAATTTTGCCCTTTTATCTCAAACCTATTGGAATTACTTTTGCAGATGTCAGCATTTAAAATGCAGTTGGAGCATGTCGTCTGAAATAATTGTTGAACTTGAAGTCGTTTATGATCAGCTGCAGTGATGATGTGCTGTAGATTAGAACCTAGAAAGCAGAATATTACAGGCATGCTCAGTTTACAGATGTTGCTGTGTTAGTTTTTGGTGTCCTAGAGAGAAGTATTCAAAGATATTGAAACCAGCTGTTTCTCCTGTTAGTGCACCGGATGCTTATCTTCTTGCTCTATATATCAAAATATCAGTGTCAAAATTTACCATTACTGCATGAACTGGAGACCCTTTGATCTAAAGATAAGATAAGATGGTTCAGTCAGTATTATGTAGCAGCTGCCCTTAGTGTATTCAAAAAGAAAATTTAGAAGAATATTTTTATTGTTATTCTGTAAAAATATGACAAGCATGAAGTAAAGGAAAATAAAGCAAGTGGTAGGACAGTCACAAAATAATTCTGACTCAACAAATTATTTTGAAATTAAATAGCAAATGCATTTTTAGAAACAATTTTACTTTAAGTATTTTTAAATTTCTGATTCTCAGGGAATTCAAAATATCTATTCTTTCTAATTCTGTGGAAACAAAATTCAAAGTCTCACTACAATCTGTAAAGTGAAACTTCTGAGTGCCAGCTGGCTTTAAATGTTGCTTGGACTTTGTGAAGCCTTTAAGATGAATACTAAAAAGTAAGTCGTAAGAATCAGAAAATGTAAGGAACTTTCAAAATGCATCTCTGAAATTACAAGGGATCCTCTAAAAAATGGTAGCATAACTGGAACAAAGGGAGGAGGGGAAAGAGCACAGAGAATAGAGAGGGAGAAGGTGACAGCTAAACATCGATACACAGGAGATGGTGTACAGCATTTATTTGAGAATTAAAGGAAGATTTCATACACATGTATGTCTTTGGCAGAACATGAGACGTGGCTCACAACAATTAGTGGTCTTTGTGATTCTTTTCTGGGAATGATCACAAAAGCGCTGCTCACAAATGTGCTTGTTTGACAAACTGCATAAACCCATTTATCAGAGACTCATCTCCCAGATGCCCTCAATACTGCATCCAGTCAGCAAAAGCGATTGCCAATCTCCCTTGGGTCAAAAAAAGGCCCATTATAAGCATTGCTCTCCTACCCATCTGCTGAAACTGTTATCTGAGGCAGCTAATTATATGTTTCACTCTTTCATTCCCAGAATCAAATATATTTCTCAGTCTCTGTATCATTGATTAACTGGAAATATTTGCAGGAATCATGGACAGTGAACTTTACTTCACCCTGAAGACAGGGATAAGAGTCTTTCCACCTTTTCTTTTTTACTTTGTAGAACTGTTTAGAACAGGGAGAGCAAACAGGGATAGCAAATCTGCTACAGATGAAAGTCTTTCTAAGTGTACCTTACAATAAACCTCACCTTCTTGGTAAAATTGTACTTATTTTTCATATTTATACCTTGCCACTGGTATGGTGTCTGAATATATCAAGTGCAGCGTGAGCAGTTTTTGACCTTTTTGATCTACATATCGCCATGTTTCTTGAGATAGCACAGAAAGATGCTGATCACACTGTGTATTGAAACAGGCAAATACTTCTCTGGAGTGTGGTCTTGTTAGTCTCAACTTTAAATGGATTTAGTGTGGAGCAGTGCCTGGCTGGGAAGAAATTACAGTGAAGAGTTACTGGGTTGCACTAAGCTGATAATGACAGATTCAACAAGCAGCACTCCTCTCTAGGTATTAAAAGTAAACCAATACTCCAGAACTGTACTGGGACACCATCTGGTACAAAGGTACCTGGATACCCATGTCCCACCAAAAGTGAGTTGCCTAAAAATCTTGCAGAAGATGGGCTTACGCTGTTGAAAGATGCTGTCTCTGGCTAAACCACAGCAATAAGACTGACCATTCATGCACATGACCTATTCTGCCTCTCTGGACTCCTTCTCTTGTTGCAGCTGGTTACAGTGCACATACCCTTTCTGTCCAAAACTTTTCTAAACTGCTATGACTCACTTTGTTTCACCCAATAGCATATTGGGTGTTGATCTAAGTAATGTCATATAGTCAATGTCGTATTATTTGTTCTTGAAAGATGATTCAAAAAAGGCAAGCTATTTTTGCATATATTGCATTGATCATCATTTTCGGAAAGTCTGACTTTGGCCTACATTCAGGAATATCTAGGACTTCTCAGCACTTTGTCCTAACCCCTCCCATGTCCCACACAATCATAAAATCAGTTATCTGTCATACTTCTTGCATGACAGACAGTTACGAATGTTGCTCATGAGCTGGTTATTGAAATATATTCTATCCGATCATCAGTATAGGCCTATTTCATATATTTTTTTCTTGTTTAGTGCTGTATTGCTGCAGCAGACAGCAGCAACAGGGAGCTCACTGCTCTGGGTGAGGAAAGTGTTCCAGAAATGCAGTGATTTCCCTAGAGTGGGCCACTGGTAGTAACTTGGTGATAGGAATTGTGTGCTGGGCAGGCATTGTTGGAGAATTATAGTGGCCACAAGTGAGCAGACAAAAGTAGTGGTAAAGCTGAACCACTGACAATGAGCTGTTGGATGCAACTTAAACCACTAACAGGCACTTTTACTATTATTGTACATATTAACCTTCATGACAAAAACAGGCTTTATGAGCAAGAAACTAGTTGGCTGGCATAGCTGGCTCTACATTAGGAATAGTTGGCCTTCTACATTAGGAATAGTTAGCCTTACTTATGAAAACATTGCTTGCGTATTTTCCAAAATTCAGTGTTAAAAAAGACAACAAATCCTAAACATAGTTTCATCCAGCAGAAATCAGTACTAACATAGTATGTTTTCCTCAGTGGAAGCTGCCCATACAGAGTCCAGTTTGTATATTCAGAGAATGACATTATTTGTGACAAATACATTTGTCAGCTCTTTTCATATCATTTGCCACTATCCTTGGCCAAAGGAATGTAAGTGCTAGGACGTAGCATGGATTTTCTGATCTTTTGTTCTTTGGGCTCCATTCAGTAGGAGCAATTTCAGCCTTATGGAAAATGCCCATTTGGAGATGATATGAAACCGGAAATTCTCTGAAGTCATTGTTGTTGGAAAGGGCTCAAACCAGAATATATGTTCAGATAAACCTCCTCCCTTTCTCTGCAAAATGTTCTTAGATTGGATTCATAAAGCTGTTTACTTTCTTTTTATTGTCACTTCCATAGTTTTACAGATAGTTTTGTTTTACATTATCTGATGGAGATTTATGCAAATTAACAGAACAAAAGACTGAAGACAATTTGCTTTAGAAAGAAAATTTTATATACCTTTATGTAAAATCTACTATTTAAAGTTAAATTAAAAGTTAAAATTAAAATTAAATATTATATGTGATGTTCTTGAAATTCTTCAAGAGAAAACTTGAGAAGATCATGGGGAATGTTCATAAGTGGTACTTCTGTGTTGTGTCAGAAGTGGCTGAAGCAATTTAGTTGTCATGTATAAGCACCAGGACCTTCAAGGTGTTGGAAAGTTGCTTACTGTGAGCTGGGTGGCCAAAACTTTGCTTATGATGGCCCCACTTCACCTAGGGATGACTCCAGATTAAGAACACAGGAGAACTATGTTTTGTTTTAAATGCTTGTGTGGTCTCCCACTGGATTTTCAGGCATCACTTCTGACACCCTGCGATCTGAAATGCTTAGTTGCATACAAGATCTGTTCACAATAAGCTAATAGAAATTTGTTGAATCCAATGAGAACAGCATTGCTAAGTAGCTCTAAAGTTAAAAGAAGGGAAAAGTGCAACTCATGCACCGTGCAGTGCATCAGAGATGTAGTTAATCACACAAGCATATTTTCTTTGCTTATCTGCTGGTAGATGTGTGTGTTATCAGCCATGAAATTGGTTACAGTGCTGGAAACAATCCCTTTCAGAACAGGCTTTGTATTCTTGTTCTTTCCACGGGAATTTTGAGAATACCACTTACCTGACTGCTGGCAGGGTATTTGTTATACTTTGCTGACGCACCAGTAAAAATATGTGTAAAAACTGTTTCAGAGTTTTAGGTCAAATTTTGCTCTTCACTATGCTAATGTTAATACAGAGAAAAGCTACTGCATCTCCACTTGTGTAACCAAAAGCAGAGTTTTGCCTTAAGGAACATGAGTGCAAATGGCAAGGTATTAAAAACACAGATGCAGAGAGAGAGGTCCATGTGTGGAAATGGTTTATATTAAGAGGTAGTTGCTGAAGCAAATGAGAGTTTTGCCCATGCAAGCCCCATTTGACCCAATATTTTTCTTTGTGAGTGGTAGTTTTAGAGAAATCTTTAATGAAGACCATTTGTTCTGCCTAGCCATGAGTGCTTCAGATCACTTCCCCTTTCCTTGCACCCTTTCGGTATTTTTCTGGACTGAAAAGTCCAGAAGATTTGAAAGCCTCAAATCCTAGTTGTCCGTATACTCAACCAGGACTGACAGTACAGCCCTGATTTTTTTATGTCATCAGAGAATTATTTCCAGTCAATCAGAAATGTTGTCAGTTGTGATAACTAGCTGCACAGAATACATAAACTTTTCAGTTTCCCTGTGCATTAAAGGCCTGCTAAATTCTCTGCATAAAATGTCAGTGTGTCATTGTAACATCTGAAGAAATTTCTGAGGAGAAAGGTTCAGTGGAAAACAAATTTGGGTCTGCTCATGTTGAACGGAGATGATAGAAAATATTAAGCAAACTGATTTCAGTTTTCCATTGCCTCCTGAGCAACCTTGGCACCTGGCTTCAGCATCTCTAGTAATAAGATAATGATAGGTGAGTAATACTGCAATAATAGAGTAACACTCTAATAATATATGAATAATAATCTTATTTTTGGTTACCTTTCTGCAAGGTAGATCTTGGACACTGTGGTCAGAGCTTCTGCTCCCTTCACCAAAATATTCCTCTGCATCAGGGTTGACTGTGAAAAAAGTTGTCAGTCATGGAGTTAATGGCAGGATCGTAACAAGCAATCATAATAATTCAAAATTTGGCGATTTTTGTATGTTTTATTTTTCAGGCTAAAGTTCTTTTCACATAATGTAAACACTAAGAAAATAATAATACAATTACTTTTCAGAGGTCTTATGCTGTTTCGCCAGTCACAGCACTCTCTGCTGTTTCCAATGACTCAACCACACTTAAATTTCTGAATAGGTAGAAGTCACTGCATGATTTGTGTGGCTGGAGATTGAATCACTGCTAATGTGTTTTGCATTGAAAGATGCAATCATGCCTGTGGAGTAGGTGGATCTCCTGTTATTGTTTACCACCAGACTGAGTTTGGGTGGCCTCTAGGGAGTGTATGTGTGCACGAGTGAACACGTGAAATCGGCAGAGCTCTGGGAGCACACCAGGGACCTCCATCTTGACTTGCTGCTAATACTCTCTACCTTAGGAAACAATGATACATTTGTTTGAAAATCATGCGTACAGTAGGGAATATTATTTTATTCATACTAATGCAACATAAATCTGGGGGATTTTGTTGGTGAAGATGGAGAGGAGGCAGGTCCAGAAAGCAAAGGTAACGCTTCTCTTATTTAGCTTCGGGTCTTGTTGCCTATGCCTGATTTTATCTGAGCCTGGAAAAGGCATGAAACATTCCTAAACCCTGCTGTGTGTCCTGACAATGTCCTGGTGGACAGCATAAGCACAGTCTAAGTGCAGGCTCCTACCAAACACTGTGGGCCATGTGGCAAGTGGCTTTCTGCTCCCCCGGGTCATGGCAATGTCATGACGACAGGTGGGACACATGGAGGTAACTGGCCAGGCAGACACTTCTGAGGCTCATCCACAGTGCAGGAAAGCGAGTCCTAGAGTATGTTTTAATACTTAGTGCACACATGAGGTTTTCCCTGAGAAAACTATTTGAACGTCCCCAAACTGGACCAAAAGCTGCAGCAGGTAAGCAGTGTAGATGGATGGTGAACTTAGCTTCAAAGTCACTTGGCAGGGTACGTGTTATCACCTCAAGATTAATATTTGCTTAAAAACAGCTCTGGTTTGAGCAAATGAAAACTCCTGTAGTAATCTACTGCCTTCAGAGGAGTTGCAGGCTTTTTCTTGCCTGTTTGCACTGTTTTTCTCTTTGACCTCTATCTTTTTTAACAATCTGAGCAAGCAGCCAGAAACCTCTCACTCATAAGCAAGGAAGAAACAGTAGTCTTGTGAGTTCCAGATATCTGCATTGGTGTAGGCTCTGTGTGTGCATAATTATTTATTATTGTAAATGGCAACGTCTACTAGCATATGCAGAATTGCTCATAACTTAGTAGATTCAATAAAGCTGCTGTTATTTCTTGCAAATGTATTTTTGAGTGCGTCTCTTAGCGTGGCGCCAGAAGTGAAATAAATTTCACTGCTTAACTTCTTTGCTGTGGCTGACTGAATGACTTCAGGCATGGCTGTGAGCAATACTTCATTCTCTGGTGCAATCTGTATACATGGGTTATTTGTGAAAAATGGGCTTTTTCCAGGGAAGCATGGAAAATGATGCAAAATAGATAAAGGAAGGACAGCTATCAGGGTGCCACACTGAATATAGAACATATGGCAAAGGATGCTTTTTGACATCTGTCTTTAGAGCTAAACTAAAGAAAGATCCAACAATATCTTAAATAGTTTGGAACAGTAATAGGTACCTCAGAGAAATGTAATGTTTCTTATTACATCCACTGGCAATAAAACTGAAATCAGAACACAGAATGATGTTTCTGTGAAAATCTGGCAGATGTACAGATGAACTTCTCAGATACTGGAAGGAGCTAAGATTCAGTAACAATGCAGCTACCAAGCTTATATTGTCATGGCATTGGAACTGGACTCAGCTGGATCATTGGTATTGATCAGCAAACAGGCAAAAAAGCCTAGGACAAAATCAGCTGAAATAACAGATGATTCACACAAGGTCAAGTAAAGACATAAACACAGACTGAAACAAACCAAAGTAGGTTTTGTGCACAGAAGGATAAGCAAATGTAGATGTTATGGAAAAGCATTTCACAGTCACTTTTTTCATGATCTTGCCCCCAGAAAAGAAATCACTGTGCGAAAACATATATGTAGTACTAGGACCATTACCCTTCAAGTGGATGGTGAGAGTAACATCTCCTTTGGTGGGTTTGCTTTCACTAACACCTGCTAGGTGAATCCCTGCAAAGTGAAGATTAAATATTATATACGAGTACAATTCCAGCCATGACCAAGGCAAGTATCTCAGACTGTAGTGCAGCAAGCTTTAAGAGTAACAGCAGGATGAATTTGCAAGAGAAATTTTCCTTGTGAGCTGGCAAGATGCTCTGGGCAAAATTATTCAATGGTACTTGAGGGCAGATGTTTTGGGGTGGTATCCACTGACAGATCTAGCCAAAAGTAGGTCCCACAGAGAACACCTTCAGAGCACAGCTGGGAAGCACAGAGAACCCCTTCCCTGCTTTTTGAAGGCAGGGAATGGAGTGAATGGAGTAAAAATCTGTGATCAATGTCACATAATGATAATGTCATGCCATGCACAATTCCAGCTTAGTGCACTCCATGTAAGAGATACTTCATTTATATAGGGATGCTTTCAGAGGCAATTCATACCTGCTTGAAGAACAGCACTTGGAAATCAGGTCTGAGTTGAAACCAATACAATCGCCACCAATGAATGGCAATTCCCTTCAAGAGGAAACTTAAAAAAAACAAATTGAGAACCATGTGGAGATGGGGAATGTTAAATAAAGTTATACAACTAACAGAATGGATGAGCAATATGGTAGCTATTAAAAACCAGACAAACCATACATGTGTATTGTTCAAATCTAAAATAAAATCGCATGATGTGGAAGAGAGAGAACTGCCCTGTAATTACACTGATAATTGAATGTGTTCAGCTTCATATAGGAAAAGAGTTGTATACTAGTTCTATAAATCAAGTACACATACTCCTGCATTTGTGTATTTCATTTTCATGTTAACTATTTATTGGTACAAAATTGTGTAGCGATGTTCATAAATTTGTAGGTTAAGCAAAGTTGCAAACCGTTTCCTGACCACATCTGCTGTGCAGCTTATGTTATACAGCTCCGAAGCAAAAAAGTATGTATTGTGCCTTTCTATTGCTTGTACAATTTTTGAAGGAGAAAAAATGTACAAAAGAAGGAAAGAAAGTTGCCATAACATCCCTAGTTACTGACTGAGGGAGTGTGTATTGCCGTGTGGGATCCCAAGCACAAGCATCAGGATCAGAGACACGGATCTGCTCCGTGCTTTTTTGCATGGCATTGATGAAGACAAATCACCAAAGGCAAGGCAAGGCAGTTCTTTCACGGTTCCTGAAAGTAAAGGCTGTTGCCCCAGCAGGGTGAGTCAGAGACACACAATGAAAGCCTAGGCTCAGTGTCTGGAAA
>NW_008825104.1:2605360-2629163 GCF_000699105.1 Pygoscelis adeliae
GCAGGAAGCTGAGCCACAATGACACACACACTGAGGAGGTCCTTACGGAGAGGTCACCAGCATCAAGTGTGGAGCAAAGCTGTGTCTAAGCCGCTGTTCCTTGCTGGAGCATGGCACTTCCGTTACTTGGGATTCAGAGTCTTTGGCTGGCAAACTGAGCCAGGCTTCTTCTCTTTAAAACACGGCCACCAAAGCTACTGCCTGCTCTCTTTTGGTAGCCTTCAGGTGTGCTCTTTGGAGCAGAGAATGAGATGCTCATGTGCAGCCTGTGAAGAGAGAGGTCCATCTCTTAGCCTCTGGTGCAGAGAAGTGTGAGAAAGGAGCTTTAATCTCTGCTGCAGAAGTATACAGCCTGCGTAGCCACTGTAGAGCCAGAACTATGAGATCCTGTGCACACTGGCAACTGGACATGGATATTTTAGGATGGATAAGTTGGTATTCAATTACTCAAAGCTCAGACAAGCTTTGCAGCAACTGGAGTGTGGCTTTTCTGGATTATTTTCTTGGATTTGAGTACTTCCTAAGTGTCATTTTGCGTGTCAAACTAGCCTTTCTACTCCTTCCCCTTAGCCCCTCCAGCTACATGTGTACTGTCTCTTGGAGGTCAGACAAGGCAACAGCCCAAAGTCCAGTGAGTTTTCTTACCCAGGTCCTACACCCATATTGCCGCTGGTAAGACTCAAGCATTTCCCCTGCTTCTCACCCTGCGATACCTTTACATTTGGATGACGTTGCTGTACAGGGGCTTTCCTGCCAAAATGTGCTCCCTAGCGTGTTTCCCTAGGAAACTTTACTGTGAGGAGGAACCCCTGCCCCATCTGCTGTGACATGACAATGACATTCTAATTCTGCATTTAAAGACATGATGCAGGCTACAGAGTCAGGCTACAGAGTCATGCAACTTTATTACTTGTTTAATTTGAAAACAACCTAGAAAAAAAATTAATTCTACTCACTTGTGGCTTCTTCATCTGGAGGGCATTGAGCTAGTCTCACTGAGAGAGCTGCCACAAGCATATTGGGTGGATCAGATCCCCGTTAATGTCAGTGGAATGTGTACACTATCACTCATTGATTCTACTGGTGTTTTTAGTACAAGCACCAAGGAGGGACTATGCCCTTCCATTAACTGACCTTGACATATAAATTATGATCTCCCAGTGTTTGGAATTTATAAACTGATTAAAACCAAAACCAAATTACATACTGCTCAGCTATACTGCCTCTATGCAAGCTGACAATGTTCTATAGTTCTAGCTGTAAGCCCTAGAAAAAGCGGCAGCTATTGTGATGCGTCTTTCAAGCATGGTTAAAAAACCAAAAGACTGAAGTAAGGGAGCAAAAAGGAAGGAGCAATTTTAGATGGCTAATGGAGAGAGCACTGCAAGAAAGCATGTGCCACTTAGCAAGGCCTGGGGCTCTCATGGCCCCAGAGGAGGCTCTGCTACTGCTTAGTGCTGAGCGTCAGGGCGCTTCCATTGCTGCATGACTGGCTGCATCATGATGCAAGGTGCATCACGGAAACCTGAGTGGGGCTTCTCTCAGCTGACTTTGGATACCTCCCAGACATAGATCTGCATCCAAACTGTACATCTAGGCTCCTTTACAGTCAACTAAAACTTCTGGAGAAGAAATTATCTCACTGATTTTTTATTAGTGAGACGACTAACATTCAGAAAATGTCCTTGATCTTTTTTTCCCACTACTGTAAAGGGAATCTAGATTATTTGCTTGATGTACAACCTATTTTTATACAACAAAGAAGTCTCACCCTTGATATATGAGTTTTCATGGTAGGAGAGCAGTTGTACCAAGGGGAGGAGAATTTGGAGTTTACCGGAATTATCTGCGTGCATGCACTCCACCCAACAGCCAAATTGTTAGCACTAGCTTGCAAAGTAACAGGCCATTCTCAAAACTTCCCTCACCCTGATTTGGAGTAGAGCTTGAACTCAGCTCTCCCACATCCCAGGAGAGTAGATCCACTGCCAATCTGTTGGATAATTGCACTCCCTCTCTTCCATAGAAGCTGTTCTGTTTTGTATGAATAATTAACTAGTCATGGCAGCAGTGGTTTGGACCTGACTTGCCCACATCCCAGACGAGCATGCTAACTAGCAGGCTGGAGAGTCACTCCCTTACATTTCCCATTCCCCTGTCTGGCCCAATGAACACTTAATTATTTATACAAAAGGATTTATATAGCTTAAAGAGAAGAAAGGCTCATTTGGGGATAGCCTGGGGAATGGGAGACCTGAATCCAAGTCCTTGCTCTGAATCAAGCCAGAAGACAATTTGAAAGCTGGTCTTTCTGACTTCAGGTAAGCTCTTGCTCTCAGAACCATTGAGTTAGGTCTGGTTGTGCGTGCAACAGGGCATAGGGAAAGACGTTCGTCCTTGAAATATCGTAGCAATGAAGCCTAGCTGCCTGCTTCCAAAAAAGGGGCTGTAGCTGAGAACCCTAGCTGGATGTAGCTGGGAGTCATGCACCTGCATACCTTAGACATTGTTGTCCCTAGCATTTCACACCAGGAAAGTATCTCTCTTAGACACCAAACCCTTCCTACAGTGCGTGGAGGAAGTGAGCATTGCTGCTTTGGGAACAAGGATCCTAAAGGGACCATAAGCCTCAGTGTTACATCTTTGTCATCACTCCCCTTGTTCCCCTGACTCCATAAATTGACCACAGGGCCTCCAGGAAATGTTAACTGAGTTTTTAGACACTGCCATTAGGTTTAATACCTGATGTGAACTTGAATTCTTCAGTGTATTTTGCCTGCATCTGTACTGCCCAGGTTTTTGCATTTCTTTCAGGTGTGGCAGTAAGATCTGCCCTGCCTGTAGGGGTGGGATGCCAGTGTACACTGGGTACTTCTACCACTCAGGTGCCTTTTTCCAAAGGGGTCAGGGAGCACAGGCAAAAGTAGTGCCCCTCTGCACACTGACATGTGGGTGTATGCGGGCAGTTAGGAGACTGTGCTCTAGTGCAAAATCAGGCTTCACAGCCCTGCAGCGGGCAGGGATACCAGTCCAACACGTGGTCACACTGTTCACAGATACACCAACGTGACATTTTAAGAGACAAACACGCTCCAGAGTCTTCACCATGCTTTGTGAATATTCAAGGAAAAAAAATGTTTTTTGATGATATACTGACATGTTCTAAAGAAAGCTGCAGTCCAGAAAGAGGGGAAATACCACCTGAAACCACACTATGAACTGAATGGGGACTAATCAGTGATTTAAAAAAAAGTGTTGCAACTCCATCCCATTAGAAGTGTCTGTGCCAGCAAAGATATGAGGGGAGACCAGTATCTGCTTCTACCAGATAAATGTGTGGCTCTCAAGGTGCAGCACAACATAGTGCCTTTACCTGTCTGACCCAGAAATGTTGCTTCAGTGTGTGATTGTGCAGCAGAGTGAGGGGTGCAGTGGTCTGCCTGGGCATGCAGATTCACCTGAGGCAGAAAATCCAGCTTTCTGTGTTAATGGGTCCTGCAAGAGGTAAGATCCATTGCAATAGGCTTCAACTCACAGCAGTTTGCTTTAATGAACAGATTTCTCCACCAAGGTTAGGGAAAGGTAGGGAGGGGAGTTTGTTTCTGGGTTTTTTTTTTAAAAAGGAGGAAAAACAACCTTTAAGTACAGGTGTTATAGAAGGTGCTGAAATAAAGGAAGAAGGTGGCTTGGAAACATGGTCTGAAACTTCATCTGTTGATTATTTTTATAGCATTGACTTGACCTGCCATTGTTCTCTGAAAGACTGCTTCTTTTTCAGAGAAGGGACCCTGCACTTACCCAGCTTGAGGTGATAAGGCTGCAACTTCTGTCTTCCACTAGGAGAAAGTGTTAAGATTAGCCCAGGAAAAGGTTTGGAAATGAACACAGGAATATCTGTTAAATTGAGTCATTTGTGAAGAGCAAATATCTACCTGCTCTCCATTTCAGCATGAAGGTTGAGCCTGCTGGTTATGTGCTACAAAATTTGAAATACCACCCAGCTGTCCGGGAGAGTGCCACTCTTTCTTTGTTCTTTTCTGAGACTGAGGATCTCCTGTGTGCTTATTTTTGTTATTTGGAGTTTTTTTTCAGCTTTCCCTGCCTGCCCCTGTCTGCCTGCACCTCTGAAAGCTGCTCCCTCTTGTGGCCTAGTGAGATTTATGGCATAGGATATGAATTATACTATGCTTGACCCTTTGCATAAAAGGGGGAGCAAGCCAGAGGATTATGAACTGTAAAGGGGGCCAGTTCATAAATTTGATTTGTATCTGACCGTCTTTATTGTTGTAAGGTACCTACATTCACCTTCCTTAGAGACAAGTGATAAATTAAAATGACTAAACATTTGCAAGTTCTTAAACAAAAGAAAAAAGGATCATCCTCTTGAGTAATGATTCTCTTCTCTAGGAAACAAAAGGCAGTGAGGCAGTGCTCCGTTCCTCATCAGTATTATAATAATACATGCCACTTACATATCTGCTTTCCTCTGTAGGAAATAACCTTACAGTAGTTTACAAAGAAAATTATCATTATCATAACGCTTTAGGCATGCAGAAGTGAAGGAGCTGTTCAACATCATAGTGGTTTCTTTCTATTGCTAATTCTACATGCTCGTTCGGTGTATATATTCAAAGCACTCAAAAATTATGTCAATAAGATGAGGGTGAATTTCTATTCTGGCTATCATCAGCATTGATATTCTCAGGTGGCGGTGTTTTTGATGGACTATGGTAGAACATCTTTAATTTTTGTCATGTCTTTGTCCAACAGCAGGTAACTTAAAATCAAAGACCTACAGTTAGTGCGGCTATCATCTCAAATAC
Source organism: Pygoscelis adeliae (assembly GCF_000699105.1). Lineage (NCBI taxonomy): Eukaryota > Metazoa > Chordata > Aves > Sphenisciformes > Spheniscidae > Pygoscelis > Pygoscelis adeliae. The sequence goes on from NW_008825104.1 coordinate 2,610,184, forward strand.
TCACAGGTGTATCCTTCTGGATGCTAGTACGAAAATGTTTCCACCTTTGTCCACAGAGACATGTTTTGTCTCTGCTGATACCTTTCCTCAACCCATTTCACAGAGCAATATAGGAAATTATGTGGAATCCCCTCTGTCTGTCTCCCCCATCCTCATTCCCGGAGGTCTCTGGCTGCTGGGCTGTGGGTACAGCCAAAAAAGGGGTCAGTTCTCTCTTCCCTTTCATCTCTCAGCCCCTAAAGGACTGATCCTATTTAGGGTCTCTGCCCCAAAATCAAGCATGAGTGGTGAGAAGTGTCCAGCTCTGAATTATGCCCTTCCCCTCCCATTGTCCTGCTTAGAGGATCTCTTATTAGGTTCCTTCTCTTCTGTGAATCTCACGTCTACATCTGATTACCTTCATCCCTTGAGCAGCCTGTGTGCCCATCCGAGTCTGTGGCTTGCTTCAGGTGGCAGGTAGCCACCATCCTCTTGCTGACTGAACCTTCATTTCAGATCACACTGCCAACGGACTTGAAGGCCACGTTGGTCTCTTTCAGCTCTTTTCCCTTTCATTCTGTGACCTGTTCCTCGTGCTTCTCTCCTTTCATATTTTGGCTTTGGCCCGGTGCCTATTGGCGTCAGTGTGAGAACTGGGTGCACAGGAGGTTGGACCTCTCCTCTCTCGTGTAGCTACAGGCGGCTGCACTGGCCTTGCTGTCCTCCCTTTCCACATGCCCTCTGGGACCTGCCAATCCCCTTCCATACTCATTATTATTTTTATTCCCTCAGCCCCAAAGCCTTATTACTTCATTCCTTAACTTTGACAACCTACAGTTACCAGGCCTCTTACTTTATCACCCTCCAGTCTTTCCATCTGAATCACTTGGAACCACATGCTCCGTCTCTGGCCGGCCCTTTTCATCTCCTGTCAGTACTTTTCTTTAGCTTTTCACATCAAATTCTAGCTTCATGTCTCATCTGTGGCCTGCACTGCATCGCTTCTGCCTGCTTTTCTCCTTGTCGTGTTTCATCTCCCTGTGCCAATTGGTCTCTCCACTCTGCCCACCCCACTGTCCCCCCCTTCTGTCTCTCTCCCTGGTTAGGTTCCCCATCAGTCCATATCTTCCATCCGCTGTTTCTCTCCAGAGCTTCCTCTAAGCCCCCCTGTAAACATGCAATTCATCAACCAAACCAATAAACAACTCTCTGCCCTCCTCTTCAGCCACAGAAACTTTAAAAAAAAAAAAAAAAGGAGGAAGATGTCAAAGATTATGAGGGTCTAACAAAACAAACAAATGATTTTTTTATTTATTATCGTTTCACATCCAAGTATCTCCTAGGATCTGTATACAGCACCTGATACATGACTGTAAGCACTTCATCTGGAAATAATTGTCTGCAGGACCTTCCCCAGCCTCCCCAGGATTGTAAGCTCTCCGAGACAGGGACGTTGTCTTTGATTTGCCTATAAAGTAGAATGCACAGTTGTGATGCACAACAAATGTGATGCATTATAATGTCTTAGTAATAGTGACATCGGCGTGATGATGATTAATAATGTTCTCTGAAGCAATTGGTGTCTATTTTAATAAAGGAATATCTTCCCATGAATTGGGATTAATAGCTAATCTTTTGCCTTCTGTTTTTACATATTTTAGCTTTAAATTGTGAAAATTCATTCTAATCTTCTCTGTACCAGATATTTATGCTGCCTAAAACAGGCTACCTGTTTCTGTTCATTGTGGTGGAGAAACAGTTATGAGCTGGAGGGTAAAGAAGAAAGAAGGAAGGGTTCATATAAGGATATGAGTTGTTCTGAGTCATCTTTGGAACCTATCATTTTTCCATTCACTTTAAAAACAAACAAACAAACAACAAAACCTGGTTTCTTTGTGCTTTTTGTGCAGTGTGATGAGGGCGTCTTGTGTCATTTTATGTAGCATCACATGCTGAGATGTTTGCTATCCTCGGATAACCTGAAGCAACACGATGCTCTTAGAAACAGAATTGCAGATGGTATTTCATATCTAATGTGTCAGGAGTCCTCTAATAGCCACAAAAAGGCTTGAAACATTTTTGTTCTGGTTACTGAGTAGAGTTTAAATGGACAAATTCAGCAGAAGTGTGATGTACTCTTTTAAAATGCTTTTTGCTTATCTTTCGTGTCCCCCATGACTTTGCCATAAAGACTTATAACTGTAGAAGTCTGTTGCCCTTGCACGTTGCCAATGTGAAATGAAGGGCATATAGAGGCATTTTGGAGGTACTCTTTTTTACAGTAACGTGTATACATGAAAGAATATGCTCACTCAGCCTTCCCCACCACCACTACATGTAACACACACATGTCTTTTTTAATTGACACAGATACATTTCATGTATCTGTACTGTCACAGCTATTCTGAGGGTAAGGCTGTACTGCTCAGGGTGCCACGAGTCTGTTTTAGTGCCCTCCCAGTGACCTCTGATGTTGCCTGGGTCACTAGATTAGATGCACTAATGCATCTAGCCTACAGTTTCCTAGACCCATCACTCCCCTGCTCAATCAAAGCATCCTTGATTACAACAGCAACTTGCTGCTGGTATAAGGTATGGCTCCAGATTACAGCAATGTTCATGTTTGCATGCAGAAAGGGGGATGGGAAGGATCCATAAACTTCTCATTAAAACAAACTGAAGTCACGAGAGGAGCCTTTTTTGGATGACAGAGACAGGAAACTTGCGCTTGATCTGCCCTGCTCTTGCCAGTGTGTTTCACTGCAGTCACTTGGAATTACTAAAGAGAGCTAATTCAGCTAGCTAAGGCTGTCAGGAGATATATTTGAATTAATTAAACCAGAAGTTTTTTAGGTAATTGTACCTTGGCACCATGTTAGAAATAAGCAATAGCAACAATTGAAAAGATGAGTTCCAGAAGTGTTTAGAAAATATACATTATGCTATTTGGAGTAATAAATGTTGTTAGTTAGTTTTCAAAAATACGGAAAATAACATCAAACATGCAAGTAATCTTTCCTTTGAAGCCATTACAACCAATACAGGAATTCACATGCTTTTCCAAAATTGCCTAAGTATACTTTTATACAATAGCTCATTAAGAAACTGTTATAATTTATTGGGGTTTACAAATATTTGAAACAACTGTTATGTATATATATAAATTTCAAATCCAAAGTAGTGCTCATTAGTAGTATAATTATTACAGAAATATTATTTTCATAGCTATTTTATGTGCCATGTGTGTTCATACGTACGCCTGTAAGTAAATGTTAGCTTTTCCTCTTCTTTGATATGCACATTTCAGGATGTGCCAGACCTCTCCTTTCACACAGGAGTGGAGCAGTCTGCAGCTGCATCGGTACAATCGAATTCAGTATTTTCAACTGTTTTTTGTCTAACCTTACTACACCTCCCTAGTCGGAAACCTCCCTGGTTAGACAGCGCAGCACCTTCCACTTATGAAAGACCACACTGAAGGGCCCACCCCTAATTTGTTGTCTCATTTAGCCTGAAGGGAAAGTCCTCCCAACTGGAAAGCAGAAGCAATGCTGTTTCTCTTCAGAGAAACAACTCAACGGTGCTGTGGCATATAGTGTACACTTAATCTAAGACATATTTTGCTAAAAACCTCAAGTTATATTCAACATATGGCAGAGGATCATTATTTTAAGTCTTTAAGTCAAACCAGATATCCAGCTGGAGGTGGATCTATCATGATCTGGCAACATTTTCTTTGAGTGCTCAATTTTAACAAGTGTAAAAAGGAATTAAAACTTAGACTAAGCTACAGTGATGTGCTGCAATGGTCTCATGAGGGCTTCTTTGTTGCCTTTTATTAACGTCCTGCTACTAAAATGACTGGAGATTGGGATCGTTTCTAATGGCATTTCCCTTCTCTTGTAACTCTGCTGACCCAACCCATAAAAATACTTCTGTAAAGCAAATTTTTCCCCAAAAAACCCAAACCCAACCCTCTTTGGTACAAGCTGGTTTATCCCAAACGTCAGGTATTAAAAACATTTGGAAGCAAAGATCTGCAAGGTCTTTACAGTCGTTTTTATGTTTTACAGGCTGAACAATATTATGTTTTGGGCTTCAGTTTCACTTTGAAACTGCGTTACCATCCATCACCTGTGCTTAAGATGAGCTTCTTTGTCCTGTGCTTCTGTCTCTCTCCCACACCCATATCTGACGGCTGTATAGCAGTTGGTTGGACAGGGAAGGTAAAACAGATAACTCGGATCCTCACTTGTCCCTTCCATAGCACTTTCACCAGGCTCACGAGCACCCATCGTAATAAAAGATTAAAACATTTGTGAGACAGCCTGCTCACATTTTGAAAACATGAAAACAGTTACAATAGCTAACCTTCCATAAACGAGCTTGCATAAAAGCAGGTACAAACAAAAAGGATAATTGTTAAAAATAAAAGGCAAATAAACAAGCAGACCCATAGACCCCATAAGATCAGGACAGGTGTATTTACCTGAGATCTTAACTTTGCTGTTACTAAGCGACAACATAAACAACCCTGATTTTGCAACCGCCTGATGCCACTCAGACCCAAAAAACAATTTATGAGATACACATTACTGACGTGGAAAAATGGTTTGGGAATATGATATGAGTGTGGGATTACTGTACTTTAAAATTAGAGGTATCTATCAGGTCCACAGTATGGCAATAGATGTTACTAGAAAGCCTGGGGTATGCTAACCTGTGTTTGAATTTAGGCAGGACTGGATTATAAGAATTAAATCTGCATCTGTTGTGGATTTTAACTTGCTGAAAATCCAGGTGATCTGGACTCAATTAATCTAACTCAACTTTCTTAAAATGCAAAATTTATTTACTTCCAGTGAATCATAAGTAATATAAACTGCAAAACAGACTGATTTCACGAATAACTTAAGAACTATGTCTTGCAACATCCTCTTCCCAAGAAGGACCAACTTTTCTTTCTCCTTCCATTTTTAACAGTCACTAGTTAAACAAAGTTTTGAAAAAAGTAAGCTGCAAGTCTTTCCAATGCTTATATTACAGTATTTATTTTTTTATTAGCAGTGGTGATTTTACATTCCCAAATATTTCTTTGTAAATGCTGGCTTAGTATTTGAGGTTAGCATACTTAAGTAAATATTTAAAGAAATAAAGGAAAAATATCAAATGTTCATAGTAGTTGCCTGATATGAGGCAACCAGATTCAAAGCCTGCAGTGAACTCAGCGTTATTTGTTTCTCCCAAGTACCACAAATTCCATTCAGCACCTTGAGAAGCAACGCACACAAAGAGGTTTTTTTCTTTACTTTTGGGGCAGAAATTCTGTTGTTTGTTCTAAGGGCTTTTGCTATTCAGTTTGCTTCCAATTTTGAAAAAACAGAGTGGAAAAAGATGAATGATGCCTCTTTTGGGGAGTAATGTTTCCATCCCATTATATACTCCGTTTCCTGCATAAGATCATGATTATTATTCCATCTTTCCTCTTAAGACATGTCTAAAATCTTAGTCATGTAACTTGCTGAGAGGTTATTAGCAGTATGTATAGACTGTGTGTTGTGTTGCAGGTGTCTATGTTTATTGAAATTTAAAAATCGCAATCAGTACTTTGTCTGTCTCAGCTTTCAGCTCGACCTCTGGGTAACCTGATGCTCCAAACCTCACAGCTGTCGTCTACCCCAATATGAGATCTCAGCCAGGGACCAGGCTCTGCTGTCATTTTCTACAGTGAAATTTCACTGTGCGAATGGAGTTACTGGAAGTCTAGGATACATGAGAGTGTATTTTGGCACCAAGAGGCTCTGTGCAGTGAAAGAAGGATGGTATGTTTTCACTGATTAGCAGAGCTGCATTGATGCTGCTGAGAAGGGGAGCTGTAATGGGGAGCGGGCACTGATGGGCTCCAACTGTGCCACAGATTATGCTTTGGTTAACGTCAGCGCAACTGTGGGTGCAAGAGGATTTTTCCAGTTTTCCCACAGGGATGCAAAGAGCAACCTGTGGGGAATGACAAAATGTTTTGGTGGATGTGTCTTACAGACAGAAATTCTTTGCAGCTAATTTTTATTTCAAGCCTCGGATGAAAGAGTAAGTGGGTCAGAGACACAGAGGGGCAGCTCAGGCAGAACAGGAGACTCAGCTAAGTGACCACCTCTGTTGTGTGTGACCACCAGTTGGCAGAAAACACCCTTAAAATAATGTTTTTCTTTGCAGAAATGCTAACTTAATTGTACACTGCCTATATTTGATGCCAGCTGGCCCTTTTCCTTCTGAGTATTAGTGATATTACCAGGATTTCCACTTGTACAAATGACTTGAAATAAACCTGGATTTGGAAAAGATTTGCTTTTTATTTTCCTCCATCTTTGCAAAAGTAGAAATTCTGCCTGCCCTCCATTTCATTATGCAGTACAGAGGGAGAATAAAGCAGATGCAGACATGTCACAGCGAGACAGAACCAGGACCACAAAATCTCATACCTCTGGATTCAAATTAATTTAGAACAGTTGGGTTATTTCCAAACTATGAAAGTTTTTATTTGAAGGCGATTTAAAAATATGTATTTAAAAAATGGCCCAATCCTGTTTTGTTTCTTTATGATGCATCAAAAAACCCTGAGAAGACTCTTTGAAATATAATTTCTGAGCATTCATTATCTTCGCAATACCAGTAATATCAAGTTTGATCCTCCCTACATTCATTATGTAACTTCTTAGTGATTTACACTGAGTTCACTGTTCTGCATGAATCTTTCACAAGAGATCCTTTCTTCAAAATGGATGCTAAAAATCATGCCTGCATTAGCTGGGTTTTTTTCAGTTCTCCTGAAGATTACAAAAATACAAAATACTTCAATTTGTCTATTTTTGAAGGAGTCTGTCTTGTTAAAAATATTTGCAGTCCCTAAATAAGATTGGACAGGTGGAAAAACCTAGGTTATGGCTTTGTGGGATCATGTTCTTAATTATCATGAAACCAAATATTTTATTTATTTTCATTTTTTTCTTTCTATTTTTTTGGTACAGTTACATTGACTCATCTCCCACTAAACACTTGTGTATAATAGGAAAAACTCTAATAAGGTACTTAAAATTTGTGAAAATGGAGTACAGGATCCCTCCCTTAACCTCCCCAGGAGTGCTTAGAAGAAACGGTGAAATGCCACTGGCCTGGCTGTGTTAAGCAGGTACCTTCCACAACTTTCAGTAGGGAATCCAACTGAGAAGTGTTAAGCACGGATGTGAAAACATCAGGTTCAAGCAAACACAGATCTTTGTTTGACATAAATGTAACAGACTCGTGGAGCTCTGACACAGACAGCAGAAGTTTGCCAGCATTCCCTGTTACCAATGTGCTCATCAATCAACATCACATTGTGCTCAGCGTTGCACAGTGCCAGAAGAGCGCTTGACTGAAGAGCTTGTAATAGAACCTGGAGGCTAGACAAAGTAAGCAGAAAGTAAGATATATTTAAACAAAATGAGGGAAGAGTGGCTAATTACATCTGAGCTGCATCTCTATTTGCCAGAATTCTAGGGAGGACACAGGGGGATTCTTGTAGTTTCCTGCAGTTTTATGATTTTTGGTCTAACTTTGTGTCCACAGCAGTGATTCCCACACTGAGATTTATGGATCACCAGGGAGCTGTGAGGACATGGTAGATTGTCTATGGAAATACAGTATTCTGCAATGGTTTGGAGCAAAAAATATTCAAGTAAAAGTTTGATGACAAGCAAGCAGAGTGGTCCCTTATCATTAAAGAGTTATAACGGTCTGTTGGCCTGAGAAGTTTGGAAACCTTTATGGGTTTCCATTGTTTGGTGTTTTTTCAGCCCACTAATACTGAAGATTACTACAGCCACCTTTTGGAACATTTTGTTTTTCATTTTTGAAAGGTTTTCATAAAAAATTATTTCTTACTCTACTAATTTTTGGACTCCGCCTAGTTTTGGCAATCCACCCCATAGTTCTTAAGCAATGAACATCATATGCAGCCTGAAGTACTAATAATAAAATTGGAGCTTAGTAACACATGACAGATCTCTGAAGAAAAAAAAAGGGATCTCGACTTGATAATCTTGGCTGCACGGTAACTACAGCACTAACATCCTGGCTGTAGAGAAAATTGCATGCAGAGTCTTCTGTGTACCTCCAGGCAGTCCTGGTGGAAAGCTGAAGCTCTGGACTTTTCTATACAGACATATAATAATTCAAATTTGAGACTTCTTTAAACAGAGAATATTTTCCTCCTTCACCATTGTGTGTGTGTATTTAAGCCTGTGTATTTTAAGCGTTTGAAGGTTCTTCAGCCCTGTAATCACTACAAGCCAAGTCTGAGATCCCAGAGCTAAGAAAAGAAAACTTCTTAAGAGCTCTGGGACTGCACTGAAAGCCAGCTAGACCAAGGGGAAAAGATCTGTAAAGAAGGTATTGGGGCTGTTGCCTGTGGAATATATGTTTTTCAGGCAAGGTCTCAAGAAGGAAAAGAAATGGAATCAGTGTTTCCTTGGCCTCAAATCAAAAAGCTGCTCTTGCAAATCTGGAATATGAGGCGGTCGTTCATGAAAGAGCAAATAGTTTTGGAGTTCAGCAATAGAGAGGTCTTGAAAGACTTTTCAGAGACATCGACCCAAGGTTCAAAAAGGCAATGATTTCATGCCAAGGAGCAGAAAAAGCTGAAATGCGACATATGACCATCAACCCCACAGCTAAACATGGAAGAAAACATTTTGCAGAAAATGAAAAGGGAAAAGAAAGCTCATGCCAAACAAGGAACAATGCCACTGATGTGGCAGCTGGCATAGGAGTTGAAAATGTCCATTGATTTGCAAATCCTCCACTGAAATATGCCAGCAAAGGAAAGGCATGGGTTACAGTCAGAGTTTGGGGTCTCAAATGATGGAGGAAAGTTGTTAGTAAAAGGACACAAAAAAGGAGGAAGCTACAAATACAAAATGAAGACGGTTAAAAAAATACTTGGAAATAACACTTGGGCATGCAAGTGAAGTTAACAACCGAACTTCTGCAATGGAAAGATGCCAATGAGGCACTGTACTTGAAGGTTCAAGGTGAGACCATGCATACCTGGAGAGGAACAACTCCTAGCCCTATGGAAACACAATCCAGGGACAATTGCCAGCTGGAACGAGGGCTTGAAGGAACATGCCAGCTCTCATGGCGGTCAGACAGCAACCATGCTGGTGGCCACCAGGCCACCAGTCGTCTGGCATGCTCACAGGAGTGGGATTGCTTTGGGACACAGACTCACCTGTGAGACAGTGGAAGGACACAGCATCTGTCAGACAACCCACACTGTTGGCTCATCTTCTGAGGGGAAAACAGACCAGTGGAAGAACTATAAAATGTGACAGCAGATGGCATTATTTGTAGAATCAAAGAGCCAGCACTCTGAGCCGAGGCCCTAAAAACTGTGGGGAAGAAAGGGGGCAGACTCAGACTCTGCATTGACCCCAAGGAGCTGAGCAAGAACATTAAAAGGAACGTTTCCACTTGCTTGCAAGTAACAACATATGTTCTGGGAGAGCGGGAGCCAAATTCCTAAGCAAATTTGTTGCCTTGGCAGGGCTTTGGCAGATTCTCCTGGACACAGAAAGCCAAAAGTATTGCCTTCTCAGTAGACTGCTTGGCAGATGCTGCTGTGTAAGGTTGCCTCTGGGCATGTGTCTAGGACCAGAAATGGTTCTGCTGGCACTGCTACAACTGAATTACTACTAAGCTACCAAAGGTTTGTGGTTGCCATATTGAAACAACTGTTTCATCAGGACTCCTGATGTCACTGGAAAAGGCCTTTCCTGGAGAACTGAGGAGCAAGAAGGAACTCAGAAGACTCATCCCACCCCATATTTCCTGTGTGATCTTGCATGTCGTGTCTGTTAAAGGAGTCTTTTGCAAGTGAGTTGTGGGGATCGAAATGTGCCAGAGAGTGAGGAACTCAAGTACTGTGTTGAGGGAAGCCGGAGAAAACACTGCTCTTCTCCTCCCTCTCTCAACTGTCATGCCGCAACTATGACAAATAGAAACATGGATGGCATTTTTCCTGACTACTGCAAGAGCAACCAATATTGAGAGGAAAATTGCCAGCTGGTGTAAACTGGCCCGAAGCAGCTCTGCTGATTCACACCCACTGAAGACTTGGCCATACCAATATTTTAAATGAGGCATTAATTAGATAATAGCAATTTGGTCAGAAAACTAAGAGAGCTGAATTTGGCATGGGTGACCACCCCTGGCTCTGCTCTTCATTCCTCCCCAGGGACTGTAGAGCTCTGAATGGCAATAGCTTGTAAATCTTTGCGCCTGCTCTCTTTCAGTACGGGCTCCCCAGGCCAGTCCTTTCTCCTGCCTTTGCAGAGCCTTATGCCCAAGCCCTCCCCAAAGCAAATGATGCATCATGCTCACTGGTTTGGATGCTGGCAGGTCCTGCTGGCTTGCAGCTGGCTTGTTTTTACCTACCATTCATGTCACCATATCTTCTGCCTCATGCTAACACAGCTGCCTTTTCTGTTGTGTAAGAAAGTAAATGTACTGCCCCAAATTGCTTGCCCTTAGTAAAAATTGAGCAACAAATGCCAACCATTCCCCAAAACCTGCTTGCTTCAAACATCACATTGGTTCAGCTCACACTCATTCTGCTGCCAGGCAGAGGTAATCACCAGGCGGCCTGGGTAGCGGCACTGTCTCTAGCCACAGAGCAAGGCACAAGCAAGGCGAGCAGATCCACGGCAGCCCAGGGGAGAGGACCACCAGGAAGAGGGCTGCTGCCACTTTTGTTCTCAGGCCATACTCAGCTGCTGCTGGGGCTGCCAACCAGGGTGCCAATTAGTAGCAGTCATGCAAGTGGTTCCCACGGTGTGGACACCTGTCTGCGAGGGAGAGCACTGAAATCACCCACGCATCTCACAGAGGTCACCAAGCAGCCATTCGATGCTAATAACTTTTGGTCACTACCAACTTGGGCCACAATCGAACCATTGACCTGGAGGTGAAAGGCTGTATATCCCATTACCAATCTGCTAACCCATCCAGTCTCCCTATTACTGCAATTTTAATTAACTGAGCCAACGACATGAAAGCTGAAGAGAGAGGGGGAGCGGGCAAGGAAGCAAGAACACATTGGCTTTTACACAAGATTTGTTTCTTTTGAGTGGATTCTGCTTTCTGCTGAACAGCCTTGTCCAAACCTGTGCTGCCCATGAGACACTCCCTGAACTGCTGCTCAGTACAGGACCGGACTGCGCGGTGTCTGTTAAAAGCCAAATGGGTGAAACACTGCTGCTGGCCCCCCTTGACAATGCAGCCCCTGGTAGAGCAGTTCCTGTCATCAAGAAGATCTGAATTTTACTCTCATCAGGAACATTCCTTAGAGTAAAACACAGAAAAAATGAAAGGAAATCCCAACATGATTAATTCTAATACAGTCTTTTTCTGAAACAAACCAACAAAAACCTGTTTGCGCTCAAGTTCCTGGATGCTAGGATCCAGAGAAAGCCTGCCTTAATGCTGTCTGTAACAGGGATCAATAAGCAGGAAAGTGGATGTCTCTGATGAGCAAATGATTTGACCAGCCCTACGCTCAGCTGATACAAGTCACTGGGAATGTCTCCACACTTGTTTGAAAGAGGAACAAAACACTATGCTCCTCTGGTGAGAAATCATGTCATTGCCACATGCAGAAGAAAAATAGAAAATTGCAATTTGTTCAGGCTTTGGCAACAGCACACGTCATTTCCTCACCTTCTCCTTTCCATGAATTTTAGTCAGCGTCTTTGCCACTGGTTGGGAGCACTGGAAAAAAGATGGTGGAGCACTGGAAGAAAGATGGTGAGCCCTACAGGAACTCTGAGGTTGCCATTCTCGGTTTCACTCGTGCCGTTATCACCAACAGTTTCTCATGCAGCAAGAACCTCCATAACTTTGGTGTGGTATCTATCACCATTGCTTGAATGATGTATGCAGCATCTATGGATTCAGCAAATAATTGCCTCAACCTCTGAGCAGCTCTGCTGCCTTGTCCCCAGCCTGCATGTGGATCTTGCACTGGAATTAGACAGCAGGCAGTATTGCTCCTTTGTGCTCATGTGCTTCCTTACCCAAGCACCTACATTTCAAAGAGCATCCACGCCACTGCCGAGCCTGAAGTGCTTCATGCTTGTTCTTGCATGTGTGTTTGATAAGTCACGGCGTGACTATTTTTTTTGTGTGTGATGATTATCCACCATGGTCTAATCCCACAACATGAACGACAGACAGAGAGTCCCTAAAATGCAGCAGCTCCTCAGGGTCTAGCATCCTGTGAAAACCCTGCTCCTCGCAGGCTGTTCCTGTCTCCAGCAGCGCAAGCACAGGGGGAGGCCGATCACAGCTTGATTCCGGTCCCCAGCTGTCTGCAAAAGCCGCTCTTTGCTCAGGGCCTCACACACAGAACAGGCCAATCCTTAACGCAGGGCTTCCCGGTGGTGAGGAACGGCTCGGCTGAAGGCCTGTGCAACCCTTCGTATGCATGAGCCTCTTCGATGCTCTCTTGCCTTGTTATTTCAAATGCTTTGCTGTGTAACTTGTGAAACAGGTCTAGAAAAAGAAAATGAGCAAAAGGAAGCCAGGACTAAACTGTGCTTTTAATTATACCTGTGGTTGGGATGGAAAGTAAAATACTAAGCAAACCCAAGCTATGTGTGCCTTTCTGGCTCTTCTCCTTTCCTTCCACCACTCTCCTGTACCCTGTGGACTGTCCTCAAGATGTGCTAGCTTGTTCTTTAATAGTGTCCCTTTTTCTTTTAGCACCACTCCAGAGTGCAGCCTCGCTCTGTGCCCCCCTGCTCTGCTATCCTTTGCTGACTCCTCTCTCCCTGTTGCCAAAGGAGGCGTTAAAGTGTCACTGCACAGACCCAGGAGTTTGTGGCACTGTGAGGAGACAGATCAGAAAAGCCACGGCAGCTCCACAGCTCAAAATGAGGGGAGTGGGGAGGGGTGAACTATATTAGGAACATAAACAGCGGCATCCCTGCCAATGAGCTAACATTTAATTCCTCTATCAGTCTCTATCTGAAGATCAACATGCTGGAGGTCTGAATATAGGAACTGCACTGCAGCATCAAAAATGTTGTCAGGGCAGATACGATAGCTGCTTGGGAGACAGTCAGTGCAGTATTTCTAGAGAAACCTCTGCGTTACAGGTTGGAGTCAGGTCCCTGTCTTGGCAGACCTAGTCTCCTTCTGCTGCTGCGCTCAGCTTGGTTAGGTGTGCACCTAGGCAGCGATGAACAGGCAGTGAAGAAAAGCATCTCCATTTGCGTCTTCGCTGGCCCTGAAGGTGTGAGCACTCCTCTTCTGTCTCAGCATAAAGCCAAAGAGGGCTACCTTAACCCCTAGTGCTTCTTGCCACCCCTCAGCGGCTGGCTGCCAGACTTTCTGTGCAGCTAACCCAGCCCGCCTAACAGAAACAACACAACTTCTTGGAGGAAAGTGGGCTCTCCGCTGGTGGTCTGGTCTCAGAAGGCATCTGCCCATGTCCAGCGGATGCTGGAATGGAAAATAGTGCATTAACTGATTGGATGGCCCACAAATTAAAGCAAAAGCTCGGATATGGGGGCAGGCCTAACTAACACCATGAGTGCTCGCTGAGCAATGAAAAGGATGGTTTTAGGCTGTGTTCGCTACAGCCTCCTGCTAAGATGAGCTGGGAGTAAGCCATTAATAGCACTGGCTTTTATGCTTTTAGACTGAAAGCTTCAAAGTTAATAACCTGTTGAGATGAACGAGACAGTTCACCCACTTCAGAGTTCTTTCCCAGGCTGCCTGCAAACTCAGCATGACAAAGATTTACACTTGGTTCCTGCTTTTAATAATTTGTTTTCATACTCATCATGGCTAAAAACGTGTTATACATAGAAACAAAACTCTAGATTCTGGAGCATATTTCTTGCACAAGGGCTGGATGTCACAGCAAATTCCACAAGCACAGAAGCACAACCCTGGGTTATGCTTATAACACATCCATATCTCAGACAGGCACAGAGTGGGTGTTCTGTACGCTGATCTACAAAAGCCTGCCACAGAGGATTTATCTCCTCTTTAGTGGCAATGCACTCCACTTTACCTCTGCTGAGCTAGTTATTGGGAAACACTACAGCCCAGGTCCCCAGAGTAGACCTCTCCAGTGCTACCCTTCCTCCAAGAGCGTGAGACGATGTTGTAGCACGGAGCGTTATCTGACACATCATGATAAATTGTGGAGAAGAGGTCCTGGCATGCTCTGCAGCTGGTGGATGCTCTTCTTAGCAGAGCAGTGTGGAGGGCAGCACCTAGCTCAGCAGCTTACCTGTGGCAGTGGCACAGCACTGCAGACTCCCCCTGCCCAGGACTACACTGCGAGGCACAGCTGGATGGTCACAGCTGGATGAGCACAGCTGGATGGCAGCCACAGCTGGTGTGGGAGACAGAGAGGGAGACAGTGGGTCTGCGCCGCACTAATGTGAGAATCTTAGCTGAAGGAGAGCATGAGGAGGATGGGAGTCTTAACACTAGAGATTTGACAGGACTCAGAGGTCTTGTGGAGGTGTTGCTCCCACTTGCTTCAGTGAATTTTGCCCATCAGTGTTGCTCAGAATATTTTGAATGGGAAATACTTTGGCAGAATTGCTGGTTTTCTGTGTCCTCACCACTCCTCCACCTTCCCACAGTGGTCTGTGGGTCTCTACATCAGATGCTTTCACTCCTGGACTGCTGTAGTACTTGGAAATCATGATTCCTGGGTGTCCCCCAGAAGTCTCTTCTCTCTGCTATAAAGTGGCTTAAGCTCACATACTTTTCCCTTTACTTTGAAGGTCACCAGATTTGGACTTCTCTTTACCTTCTGCAAAGCTCTTCACATGACTTCCAGTCACATCAACATCTAGGCACTAAAGACAGCATCAGACTAAAACCCCCGAGGACCAGGCTCACCCCACACACAAATGAGCCACAAGAGAGACCATGCCCTTGGCCATCGAGGTCCCAGGCACTGCCACTGCGATGCCCAGCAGAGGCACAGGAGTCTCCTTGGACCACCGCCCCATGCTGGCAGCTGTCCCTGGGGGCTGCAGGCAAGGGCCATTCGCAATGTCATCCCCTCCCCGCCGCAGACACGGCAGAGGCCAAGAACGGCACCGGACTAAAACTAAGCATCTGAAGTGGAGCCACAGCAGACAACAAGAGACAGTCCCAAGGCACCAGATTGACAGAAACCTCCTGCCGGGAGCTTGACTGCATTTCAAACAGGATGTGAATGCTAACCATACAACTTGGACCCTCTGTGGGATTTTGGCTTTCCAAGTACTGGAGATTTGAAAATCATTGTCTACTTTTAAGCGAGAAGAGGAGGCCTCAAGGCACTCTAGCAATGAAGGCCACTGGAAGGTGCAGGAGAGGAGATCCTGCAATCCTGACCCAGTCCCTACCCCAGGTGTCTCTCAGGCTGCTTGCTGCTTCCAGTTTAGGTTTTGTTTGTTTTGTTCTGGACATGGCACCAGTTCCCGGGCACTTTACCACACTCCACAACCCAGCCTGGACCTGAGGTGGAGAAATGCCCCAGCTCAGCCACTGCTGTACCCCTGGCATGATGTTCCCTTCCATCCCCCCATACCTGGCTCCCTGAGCTTGCCACTCTCAGGCCACGTTGCAGCAGTCCTGAGAAAGCAGATGCAGGCACAGCCACTGACCCAGTTTCATCTCCCAGGGGGAATGCCATTGGTACAGTAAGCAGGCTTGTGTTCCTGCCCTGTGTGTAATCACTAGTCATGCTTCAGCTAGCACATCAAGGGTTACCAAGCTGAATTTTAGCTCAGAAGATTGGGGCAGCATCCCTCAGTTCCCAGGACAGCACATTCATTTCCCAGGATAGCAAGTTCTCTACTGACCCTGCACAGATCATTGCTCCTGTCCTGGAGGTAAGGACTTGTGTATCTCACTGGGTTTCCCTGGGCTTGGATGAAGACAACACTTTTGTTTGTCCAGAGTGACACGACTCACTGTCATGTCATCCAGTGCAACTGTTACCTGCTCACCATCAGAGTGGTCCCCAGCAGGATGGACTATCCATCACCCAGCTCCATCATCTCCCTGGCTGTGGGTTCTTTTCCCATGGACCTGCACTTAATGCCCCTCTCCCCTCATTTAAATGCCTGCTGTCCCCAGGGACATGCAGACATGACATGCCATCACCAGCACACAGATTTTTCTCCTGCTGCTATACTCACTGCTCCTGACATATTGCTGGTCTGTACTTTTCAGGCACGGGTACACAGACCAGACCAGCATCAAGGAGAAAGGCTCTGTTGCTGGAGCAGACAGACTAGACCACCAGCCCCGGATTGTTTAAAGCAGGGAAAATATGCTGGTGCTGCTCTACTTTAAGTAAGGGGACGGAAAGATGCTTTATCTGCCTTCGTGCAGCTCCCATTTTCTTGTTCAAGGAGCTTTGGTTTCCCTGGGGGAAGCTGGACCACCCAAGGATGTAGCCACACTCTGGAACGCAGAGGAGGGTGAACATCTGCCGGCAAATACAGAAGGGTGGGAAGGAGGGACAGCAACAAGAGGGGAGAGACAGTAAATGCTCAAAGTCATAGGCTGCAGAGAGCAAGCAAGCTCAACAAATGTCCATGAAACTGATGAAATCTTGCATCTAGGGGGAAAGGAGAAGCAGTGGTGAACTGTACCTGTAGTCATTTCTGTATGCCCACATCACTGAAATTTATGCAACTGGTCACACTAATAATTTTTTAAAACAAATTCATGTGCTCTTTTCACTCGTCTTAAAAAAGCTCTCCGTACAACCCTTAGACCCTTGCAAATGCCCTCTGACATGCCAGTGATGGAGTGCATGAAGTGCTTTACGGCACAGCATAGAGGTCCTGCTGGGATTCACAGTGATCTCAGCCTCTAACCCCAGGCTCCTGCATTTTAAACCCCTGCATGTTTGCACACATCTCTTAATAGCTTTTCATATGGGTTCTCTGTAAACAAGAGGGATTTTGTTTTGGGCAGTTTTTTTCACTTTTTTGTTTTTGGCAAATACATTTTTCCTTCATTAAGCTGTCTAGTTTCCTTTAGCATCTCCAGGATAGTGAAGGCCTGAGGGTATACGCTGCAGGGGAGAGTGACCAGCACTGCTAAGACTATGGGCTGAGGGTGTGGGCAAGCTGTGGAAGGCAATATTTGAAATCAAGAGATGTTTAATTGCTTGCAAAGCAAAATGCACAATAGGGTAACACCACAAACACTGAGGATTTCTGCACGGTTTGCCAAGGCTGCCTTTCTTGTTTTGCTCTCCCAGCAAAGTGAAAAAGCTACACAAGTGCTCAGCATCCGATACTGGGTGCCTTGCCCTCCCCAAGTATCCAGCCCTCCTTGGCCCCAACTTTCAGCAGTGCTCTGCCGAGGGCAGTTGGCATGCAGGAATCTGGTAGGGAACAGCCCTGGGTCTAATGGCAAGGGACTGCTGTCTTGCTTTCAAGCAGCCAGAAGACAATTGACACTGTTTATTTTGCTTTCCTTATCAGTATTCCTCCTAATCCGCTCTAGTTGTCCCACATCAATCTTAAAACATGAGCGTCGCCCCATGTATAACATATTTTTTAATCAGTATTTTGGGGTCTCAAAATGCAGCAGTGACACAAAATATCTGTGACTTCTGTCACAAGAAAGAAGGAAAAAAAATTTTCTTGTTTCAAATCCACACCTAACGACACATTTCAGAAAGTCCTTTCAGATTGGGAGACCCCCCCAGAGCAGGTTTTTCCACCAAAGGAAGATGGTTTTTCCACCGAAGTTGATAAAGATGGGGCGGGGGGGGGGATGTTGGGGCACAGGGCCACCAGTGGCTTCTGATGACATCTTCATCTGCCCTTTCATCTCCTGCCCAAACACTTGTGCTTTACGCTGGTGGGAATAAAATCCCCCCAGCTAAGATTGTGTATAACTTCATGTGCCCACAGAGGCTGGCTGGCTACCTGTGGGCTCCGCTATGTATCCAGGTTTTCCACCAAATACAGAATCTGGAAGGGGGTTGTGCTTGTGGAAATCCTTGTCTTTTCTGTAGATCCCCCTTCCCCATTGCTGTATGGGTCTATCTTGACAAACGATAAATATAAGCTATTGCAAAATGACACTGTTCTGCAGTTTTAACAGGTTACATTTTCATACATGGATGCCTTCCTAGCTCCTTCTAGCTAGTGCTTCCTTACAGATTCTTCTAGGGAAAATGCCTTCATCCTTACTGATACAGATGACAACAGGAGGACCTTCCAGCATTTGGTTGCACTTCTAAAAATAAAGACACTACACCACAGAGCATTCACTTTTACCGAGGTATCCCAATGAAAGGCATAAAAAAGAATGTTGAAACTTCTCTTTGCAGTGCTTTGTGCTGCTTCTTTGATCACATCTACTGATATCATCTAATAGAAATAGCTTCAAAAATAGTGTGGCAGAAAGAGAACTGGCTTTGTTAGCTGAACTGATTTTCAGAAGATTTGTACATTAGTTTTCGATAGAAAAGGTAAATTTCATAAACAGAAAGGAGGCTCAGCGCTGTTACTTGTAGTATGCAGTTTATCCAAAGCAGCATTTGGAAACTGAAGAAAAGCGAGAGAGAATGTTTGGATAGTATAGTAACTCTGAGTTCATTTTGTAACTTAATTAAATGGTTGTGTGATGCCATTTGTGAGTCTTCTCCAATAGGCTATTACCACATGCTGCCTTATGCAGTTTTTCTAACCTTACATCCACCACCCTGTTTTATCATTTACATGTGTTAGGCTTTGAAAATAAACAACCAGAAAAAGTGAATGGTCTCAAAAAGAAAGAATTGTCTCTGTGTGGAGACAGTGGTATAGCTGTGTATCCCCATGCACTCCGTGCAGCTTGCATTGCTTTCTCTTAAACGTTTGGATTAATTTCCTGCTCAGAGTAGACCGATCCCTCACCAAAGTAAAACCCATGTCAGC
>NW_008825104.1:2629300-2634312 GCF_000699105.1 Pygoscelis adeliae
CTGAGTGGGAAAATAAACACATTGGCCTTCAGTTGGTTCACTGACTATTTTCTCTGCTGACAACACTAATTGTTCTGTCAGTCAGGATGATGATGGTTTTCAGCACCAGGTCCTGAAAGAAGGAGACGATAATGTTGCCTTTTGTTAGTGTTGGGCTCAGAAAACGTGGTGGTACCTAATTTCTCCTATGTTCTTAAAGTTAACTTAGAAAGCAGGGGAGGCTGGATAGCAGCTCCCAAATGGTCATGAGCTGACACAGATAAAGACAACTTTCACTGTGTCTTTCCTTATGTTTCAGATTTAACAGATTAGGAGGAATATTTCTTATATGCTCACAAGTTTTTGAACAGCACTGTACTCTCAATTACATCATTACACTTGGAAGTGACTGCATTTCACATAGGTATACTAGAGCAAAGCTAGGCCTGTTATTCACATTGCAACACTGACATGCAGGAAAGTTATTTTGAAAATCATAAGATTTTCTTTTTCTCCTAAATGAAGACCTTTTTTATAAAGGAGGACTTTTGCAGAACTCTAGTAGTACCGATAGGAAAATACCAGTGAGATATACCACAAAATACTGGTTCAAATCAGCACCAATTGTATAAAGCAGATAAAAACCTGTAACCAGTAGTTGAAATTACTTTGCCAAACTTCTGGACCACCTAGATCCACATCTGTACTGACAGTGCTTTTCTGAAAGTTCAGTTATTTTTTTTTAAAGTGATCAGAGTACCAATGCTATATTACAGTGAGTATACCCCTTTCGCACACAAAAAAAGGAAATAAAAAATATGTCCAGAGTATTTCTTATACAGTAATTTCTTATACAGTAATTTATTATACAATATGTCTACAACATAGGAAAATGAAATATTGTCTCACAGATAACACTAATGCCTCCAAACATGGTGCCGTCATAATCTTTCTCACAAGCCACTCATTTCCTAGCCAGTTAATGGAACATACCCAGAAACAACTGTTTATCCTTTAATTCCAGTTCCCCATAACATCTTTCTGAGTGTTACAACCCAGAGAAGTTGGGGGAACTGCAGCAGTAGACACTGTCCCTGTAGATGGCAATACACTGTGTATTTATGAATGTATATATGTTTACACAAACAGATAAACCCTCCGTCTGACAAAATACTATACAAGAAACCACAATGTCAATGTGCATATACATTTTGCATAATGATGGTTACACTGGTGTCATATATACGAAATATAGTGTTCAAGGCACTGGCATAGCCTCACAGTAGACAGTATTTGCAGCTGTCTAGTGAACTACCTCTGCTCCTGCATCCATTAAACCAGCAGCAGAAATCGTGCATTGCGTTCTCTTGTGTTGCACCACTTAAACAGTTCCTTATGGCTTTCACGCACAAAAAACTAGGTTTTTACTGTGAGGGCAAATAAAGAAATACCTATGGTAGAAGGCAGCATTGAGCTGCTGCCTGCTCTTGGGGAGGTCTCCTTACCTCTCTGTGCCCTGGTGTCCTGTCTTACTCACCATCTGGCTTCTCTGTTTAAGTTGCAGAGATTGTCTCTTAATCCACATCCTCAAGTGCCCACAACAATGGAAACCTCTAACCAAGATCAAGGCCACTAGCACATAAAGTATAGTGAGTAGCAATGATGGCGTGGCACACATATGAAACAACTGCCGTGTTCTGAAATAGCCATCACGTGAGTCACCATACACAAATCATCTGATAGTCAACCCCTTCTACATTTTACACTGCATTACGCCACCATTGCTACCATATATTCCATATTTCTCATTGTTTTCAGACCAAAAAGCTACATAACAAATATTTAAGCATTAATATTACAGATATTCAACACTCTAAAACATCCACTAGAAAAAAATGCACTGATGAAACTCTGTACAGCTCCATGTGTTTAATTAGTCTAGGCCTGAATTCTCATTTCCAAAACCAGCATTTTCTGTAGGAAAAGAGTCACAGTGTTAAAGTCTGATATATTACTCTATTCTGTGTCTGAGAATAAGTGCTCTGTCATGTTGGATATACATATAAGCGCTCTGTCATGTTGGATATACATAGCGCCTATCCATCGCCCCTCCACACACACATCTAACCCATACAGAAATAAGACTGTGGGTGTGGGAACGGTTTTTATTTTGTGGGCTATATATTGCTGCTTCAAATTACTGGATGATTATGTAATTTATTATTATTGTGTGTGGGTTTTGTTCTGCTGCGGGGTGGTTCTTCTTGTTAGGATCTTTCTTTTAAATACTGATTACAGTGCCAAGGGATGTGAATGGCCATCCCTGAAATCAAAAGGAATAATTAATGCACAATATCATGAAGACATATCTTTGGTCCTACATATAATAAGTGCTATGCTCTTTTTTGTTTCATTCTTGTTCCATAGTTGTTAAGGGTGGTTTCAAACATGGCTAGCAGGGAGATCAATCAACTAATAACTGGTTCAGCCTTTCTTCCTTCGTTAATTAATATTGGCTGCAACTGGAGTTAACACATTGAACGAAGTCAGAGCTTAAGTACATGTTTTGGGACTCTGCAAAGCAGAGAGCTGGGTCTGAGAGCTGGGACCAAGAGTTTTGCAGTATCATATCCTTAACAAGGAGATCAAAATCTAAAGATTTTGATGGCATCAAATCTGAGGTGGAGATTCAGCAATGTTTTTCCCAACTCCATGTCCAACAGAGAATAAAATAGTGATGGAAGAGTTTATCAAGCTGCACAGCTACTGCAGAAAACTTTCATCTTTGGCATCTTTCTTGTCATGTCTTTTTTCCCCTGTTTCATCTCTTAACCTGTTCCTCTCCTGACTCTTTCCGTGGGTGCTGTTATGTCAATGTTTCTCTAGCTCGTTTGCTCTTCTCACTTGTTATTGCTGCCACACTTCACCAGACCTCAGACTGAGGTACAATCAATCATTTATGTTATTCATATTTTGCTTTTTTGTGTGAAGGAAAATGTGGAACTTCTCACAACAAAGTAACAATTTGTGTCTTCTTATTACTTAATGAAATAAAAGACTGCTGCTGGAAATTCTGAATGAGCTCTAGAAAATCTGGTTTTAATACAGTAATCCTAATTTTTTGGCATAATAGTACTGCAAGATCATTTATGAGAGGCAGAAATAATAGCAATACTTAACAGAGTAAACATTTATTAGCCCTTTATTGTAGAGTTATCTTATTTCTTCACTATTAGCTAAGCTCCAAGCTTTTATTTCTTCTGAAAACTAAGCCTGACTCTAATATAGGCTTTCTGCACTGCCTTTTTATGTTCAAGAGACCACAAAATATTTTGCAAGATGCAATGGCAAGTAAGTAAAACAAAAATATGTAATAATATTTGGAGGTAGAACTTGCTTTTTTACCCTTTCATGCTGGTATCAGAAAAAGCATACCAATGTCATGTTAATGGGATGGGATGGGACATGCTTTAGGGAGTTACATATTTATGTTTTATTATCAGGATAGCAGCGGGCTGTCTCACTGTTATGTATTGGCAGTAAGCTGCTCTATCACAAATGGCTACTTCATTTTCGCACTGAATTAATCCCGTTGACAGACATGACATAGTTTTGCTGCTGGGTTATTGTTGGTCATCGTTGATAGGCTGATTTATGAATGAGAGGGATTGCAAGAGTGCTGCATTTTCATTCTAAGGTCTTGTTGAGAACTGCCTAAAGCAAGTAAAGGCACATCTCCCTGCTAGATGCACATATACATCTGTCTTAGGGTTCACACCCCTGTAATATCTAGGCCTGAGATTTGGAAAGTTATTGGAGTAGTTAGTGAGAATTAACACCACACTTTGTTGCTTTCTCTAAAATTTTGGACTGTGTCTCTGACATCTGTCCAGAGACCAGCTGGGTCTCTTCCAGGCCTGTAACCTGGCTGTAGCTCTGACTGGGCTTTTCTGTAACTTTTCACTCCCTGGTTATGTCCCAGGTTTCACATAGAGGTTTTCTCATTCACCCACACAGGCATAGGTCTCATTTTCATTTGTGGTGTTTCACTTTTTGAAAGCTGCAATGTGTTTTTCTGTGGTGGTGACAAACGCATTCTTTGTCCCTACCTACTCCTTCAGAGGAGCCCTGCAAAGATCCTTCTCACTTTGACCCTCTCCTCTTCCCTTTTTACATCTCTCTGTTGGCTCCTGTTTGTCTAAGGCACCAGACATCACCAGCCTGGTCTGCATGTCTTATTGGTGTCGTAGTGTCTCGACACCCTGCTACTCTTCCTCTCTCTTTCCTGGGGTTTGAGGTGATCCACCTCTGCAGATCACCACTGGAAATGGGAACTGTCAGCAGTGAAGGACTTACTGGTCCCTGCACAGGGGAGGCCTGGGAGACATTCCTAGCCTCTAAATAGTAAAAGTACACTGTTCAAGCACTGAGTCATCTCCAGCCCAATTACTCCACAATGGACCTGTCTGTAGAGCAGCCCATGATGTGTCCAGCGCAGCACTGGGACAATTACTTGCTGGGAGAGATGTGAGCCCTAATGAAGACCCATGGCTACGGGAGCATTCCTGTAGGGACTGCTGACTGGTATCCACAGCAGCACCCTGGAGGAGTCCCCTGGTTTCTTTCTGACAGCGCATTGCACTAAGCAGTTGGCCAGCTTGCTGCCACCCTGCTTTTGCTCAGGGGGGCAATGCCACAGTGGTCTTACAATCCAGGCAAGTGGCACCATGCTGGGGGGATTTTGGTTTCTTTCTGCAGCCGAGCTTCCGCTTCCCAATACCCGTCACTGCCTACAGGTCTCTCTTTCTCTCTCCAAGTGCTCGTATCTCCTGGGCTAACGTTTTACTTTCTGTCCCAGCCAGGCAGCAGGGCGCTTGCATTAAAAAACAAGATAAAACAAAAAGCACCCAAAAAAAAGCATGCCAACCCCAACAGGAGGCTGCAGGAGCGTCTGCCAGGATGTGGGGTGGGGAAGGTTCCCCGGGCGGCACACGCGGCCGGGCTCAGTCCCGGTCCCCAGCCCCTGGACAGGG
>NW_008825104.1:2634380-2637174 GCF_000699105.1 Pygoscelis adeliae
GCCGCCCCCGCAGCCAGGCCACCCCTAACCCTCCGCCCAAGGCGTGGGGCAGGAAGCAAAGGGAGAGCGGCTTTTTTTCGTTTTGGGGTCCCTCCCCCTTTTTTTTCCCCAGGGGGGCTTAAAAATAGCTCCGCGGTGGTCATCGGGCACCGGGCGAGGACGTGGCAGGCTTCGGCGAAGCAGAGGCGCTGTACATTTGCCATTTCTATTAAAACGTTAGTAAAGTTAACGCAGCCTCGATGGCATCTGAAGTACTAAATAAGAGGCCAGTTTCAACCCCATTCCTCACTGGAGGGGATACACTAGTATGTTTCTTATTTTTATTTTCCTTATAGCCTGTTAAATTGACTAATAAAGTCAACACAGAGTTCTCTGTGTGGCTTCAAAAAACTCAGTAATTTTGTTAGAAAACGTTGAAATCCAACCCCAAAGTATTCAGCCCAAATATTTAGTTAAAGTAACCCTGTGGGTTAATAAACTAAACAAAGGCAAACCATGCAAAACTGCAGCAATGAAAACCAGGCTTAAATAAACGAAGGAAAGTTTATAAGAACCCTTTAGCTGGAAAAAAACAGTGAAGGAAAACTGCATGAAAGTTTAATATGAAGCATGTGATACGGAGCAGCTCGTTTTACAGGTACGCGGCTTCGCCTCGGACAGTCGTTGTCCCCAGCAAAATTTCGAAAATTATTTTTCTGCTAAGCTGCATTTCCTCATGGCAGCGGTTTCTGCTGAAGAAACCCTCGGCAGCTTTTGGCAGGTTAAGAGGAGCGCTTCTCTTCGGTGCTGCAGCTCTCTCTCACTGCCCGCGCTCCACCACGTTGCTAATTTCGGTGTCTGACTTGTTTAGTTATTTCAGCTCCAGTAATGTGGTTGCAAAATATTTACCTTTCACACAAGAATCTGGATTATTTTGATTAGAGACCGATGCGCTCTTCAAAATGTTTGCTTATGTGCGAGAGTTTTTCGAAGAGGGGCACAACAAAAGATCTCCTTTTCAACCACCGCTTTTAAACTAGTTACTAATAGCGAAAAACCTGTTTGCTATAGGGATCGAGTAAGCCTTTCAAAAAAAAAAGATAGGGAGGTTTAAAACAAGCTGTTTAAAATATCTATGCTAAATTATCTCAAACTGCCTTCAGCACGTTGGCAGTTTGGTAATAATTATAACCATTGCTGTTCTGCAGTTTAGATCATCACGAAAGAAATCTTCAAGACAATTGTTTTTTGATCAAATAAAGGGCATGGGACTGGTGACATGTTTTTCTCTGTGGAATAATGGGTTTCCAAAATTATTTTCTTTTGCCTTATATCCCCAAAGAAGCAGCCGGGGAGGAGAGCGCAGGAAAAACAAGCCCAAAAATAACAAGAGATTGTTTAAACTTCTCTTAGTTGCTTTTCATTTTCAAGAAAAGCTGAATAAACAGCGTCGGCCCCGCCTGACAGAGCAGAAAGCAGGTTTGCAATGAAAGAGGCATGCAGAGGGAAAAGAGGAGGGTTTTTTTCTACCCTTTTCGAGTACTTAACTTTCCCCTTTTCAAAAAGGAGCTGCGTGCAGCCCAGGGAGCACTTTATTTACCGTATAGAGAAGAAACAAGTCAAATTTAAAATTAACCTCGAGTCGTGCTGGGAATAGATGGGACCAAATGTTGGGGGAATTCCTTTATTCCCCCCTTCTGATATTTTTGTCTAATTCCGCCGCTTAACCATCGCCCCTTGTACTGCCAAGGAAGGGAACGGTCCCTTTCGGTGGCAAGCCCCGATGAAATTATTTTCTTTAAAAAGAAAAAGAAGAAGAGAAAGATGGACTAAGGAACTTGGGGCAACAAAGCTTTACAAGGAGAGAAGAAAGACTCGGGTAAAATACGACACATTTATCTATCAATTGCTAGACAAGACAAAGAAGGCTTAACAACAGTTTGAAAAGAGTGGCCTGTGAATGGTTACTATTCAATTTGTATTTTATTCCCCGCTGGTCATGGAATTGAGATCAGAAGAAAAAGTGAAAACACATGGCTGAGGTCAGTAGGATCAGAGAACCACCACATACAGCAAAGGGAAGGAAAAGCAATGGGAACTTGTGTGAAGAAATGGATTATATAAACAGAGCTTACCATCGCCTGCACCCCATTATCCTATAATTTACACTGCATGGGAGCATAGAAATATATTAAACTAGTGATAGGTTTCACCGTTGCTTTATGCCAATCAATTCCATTATATACTTTCAGACATGTTTAGAATTCTTGGACTAATGTGTTTATTTTAAATATCACAGGGAAATTATGACATCACCGGCAAATAATGCTGGGGAAGGTTGCCTTCCTTTTGAAGTATGCTGCAGTGAAACATGATTTTAATTACATAATCACTTTGAAACCGTAATTATATAATAAACGAGGGGGATTAAGCGGGAAGTATATAGTACATTAAAAATTGCTTAGGTCCTGGAAAAACAAACCGAACACACGATGAGAAATGCTCGGTCACGGGGACCGCTTGATAAATCCGGGCTATCGCATTTATTTGCTTTTCGTCCGGGGCGACAAAAAGATGCCCCCCCCGACAGCCGGCGACGTTTAGCTCCCCGGCCCTGTAGGAAGTAAACCCAGCGCTGGTTTCACGAGCTTTCACCGCAAGGCCCGCCGCTGGCTTTGCCGAGCGGGACCGCGGAGCCTCCGCGCCCGCGGTGCTGAGCCAGCCGTCACCTGGGAGGCGGCCGCCGAGGTCCCATCCATCTTCCGCCGCACAAAAGAGCCAGGCAGGGACAAATCTGTTTTTAAAAGGGGAATTA
>NW_008825104.1:2637402-2644886 GCF_000699105.1 Pygoscelis adeliae
GCGGTGCCCCGCTCCGCTTTCCTCTGGAGAGACCGGGGAGAGGAAGTTTTGTTTCACTTTTTAGGTTGTTGGGGTTTTTTTAAGTTGTTGGTTTGGTGGGGTTTTTTTGTTTCTTTGTGTTGGGTGGGGGTTTTGGTTTTTGGGTTTTTTTTTTAAAGCGCTAGACCGGAGCGGAGCACGGTCCTAGGCACCCTCTCTGTCGTCCCCACCACCACCCCCGGGGGCTGCCATCGCCTTTGCACTCCGACCGGCGGCGGGTTGTTGCCATCTGAAGATGGCAGTGATGAGGCTCTGACGAGTGCACATGGGTGTATAAAACAGGCCTCATCAAAAGTCTTGTGAGAAACTATGACAAGAGAGAAGCTGGTCACAAAGAGAGGGAGAGAAGATGGGGGCAGGTTTGTGGTGGAGAGAGGTGGCTCCAAAGTTGTCCAGTTGGTGTCCTGCACTGGCCAAAGGGCAAGTGCGACACGGGTGTTTTGGTCAGAAATTAATCTGTTTTCTGTGCTCATCATGGTGTAAAGCCAGCTGTGGTATTGCCAGAAGCCCTGGTCTCCTCACCTCATAGGGGAGAACTAAAGAAGAACAGAGCGATGCATGGAGCACCTGCCAGAAAGAGAATAGTCTTGAGTCTAGAGAGTCAGTCATTGGCACCTGTAACCCACAGGCAGCAAGGTGAGGGAAATAGGGAAACATGAGCTAAAGGGCAAAAAAGTGATAAGAGGGCTTGAAGCACCCACAAGAAGTCT
This sequence comes from Pygoscelis adeliae, assembly GCF_000699105.1. Taxonomy (NCBI): domain Eukaryota; kingdom Metazoa; phylum Chordata; class Aves; order Sphenisciformes; family Spheniscidae; genus Pygoscelis; species Pygoscelis adeliae. The sequence continues at coordinate 2,638,152 of NW_008825104.1, forward strand.
GTTTTCCACTGTGCAGACATGGAACTCCTCACCTCAGGAGCCCTCGGAGCCCAGAAGTGTAAATTAATTAAAAAAAAAAGAGGTAAATTCATGCTTAGTTCATGACAGGACAGCCCATGGTGTTTGTCCCTGCAGTAAATTCCTAAAGCGCAGGTTGTTGGAGGCTAGGAGATTGCTGGGCAGTATGACTCCTAGCTCACTTGGCCCTCACGCTTTTTTCACTCCCATTCTGGCACATTTTACTCTCCGTATAAACCAGATTGTTTTGGAACATCTTGATAACAATGATAATATAACAATTCATACTTAAATAGCTTATTGCATCCAAGCACCTCAGAGCCCTGCTTAGACATTGGTTAGGCTGCAAAATAGCCTTGGACGGATGCTGCAGTTTGTTTGCTTCATATTTAGCAAAAACTGTGTGTACGCTTGGACGAAAAGATGGAAGGACATGGCAAAATTATTTAAATAGGCTTTCCCCCAGTGGAAGTTCTTCCCTAAATACAGTGTGTTGCAAAAATCTCACTGGCAGTTTGAAAAGCAAAGGAAACTGAGATGAGAACTAGACTGGGAAACTATGAGGATATGGTATGATTAAATACAACTTACTGGGCTGGGTATTCTTGGTTTGATTTAGCGTAGGTTTATATCAGGTTCATTTAAATTTGATAGGAATTGTTTAGCTTACAGTGAAATAAATTACTTTGAGATGACATGTGCTTCCACAGTTTTTGATTTGACTTGAGAAAAAAAAAATGCTGTTGCTTCAGCAAGCGTCTAGCAAAAACCTGATAGAAACACTTGCTGTATCTGCCTTCTCTAAAGGCTCCTCTTACCTACCAAGGCTCGCTCCTTTTTGCCTGGACTGAGTGTCAGCCAGGGTGTGCCCAAGGCTCTTTCTCTGACAGGTATCAGATGTCCAGGTCTGAGAGAAGACACGTCTCCCACACACTGATGGTAATGCAGCCCTGCCTTGCATTCACAATACAGAAGCTCAGTAAGGCCCTAAATGCCCATGATCATCCTCTGGCAACCAACAGGAGGTTGGTTGACTCCACCACAGTCACTGTTGGTGCAAGGATGTTTTTCACATAAACCTTGGCAGAGTCACAGAGAAGAGGACCTGGGCAGAAATCTTAGGTGTCCCTGCTTGTGAAATCAAAACGTTGGGAAGCACAATGCACCTCTTGCAATTGATGGAACTACCTGAGCCCATTTATGGACTCTGGGACCTACTGACAGACTTGCAAAGTCATGGAAATGAAGGAGGAGAGATAGCAGTTTAAGCAGTGATACTGGAGCACTGCCATATCACCGATTTTCTCATGTGCAGTCTAGCTACAAAGAGATTGCAAGGTGTTGAGCTAGAAGAAAAGAGCAGAATAAGTAAATGCAATGACTATTCCTCCTACTGTTCACAGTCAAGTTAACAAAATTTCCTGTTTCAAGGCTGTTGATTGATGTAAAAGAATCAACCAGACCAAAAAAAAAAAAGGAAGGGAAGGGAACTGGGAAAAGTTTTTTCCTTCTCAAGAGACAGTACATTTAAAAATATCTTCCTGATAGTCACAAATATCCATTAATTCATTAAAAACTGCTTGCCAGGTTTTACAAAGCACAGGGGAGCAGGTCTGTGACTTCATCAGTGTGTCCAGAATGTCTGGAAATAAAACCTTCCAGAGAAGACAGATAGTTTGTTCCTTTTCATTACCGATTGGCTACCAGGGAACAGTCCATCCATTCTGAAGCTCTTTGGTATAAAAGAAAATAGACAACTCCTCAGACCAAGAACTTGTCTAAAAGGAGATTTTCCAGATGTAAGCTAGGGCTGGGAATACAGTTATATTGGTATTAGGCCTTACGTAGATATTTGTATTCTGATAAACTTCTTTTAACCTTATAGTATGTAGGAAATGGCTTGAGAAAAACTGAAAGAGCCATTTTACTCCTGCATGAGGACATGCACAGGCAGGGTTTTCTGGAGTTTTTGTTTCAGTAGTGCCACTGGAAGCAGTGAGCATCCTCTGCAGATGAGCCTTTGGAACCGTTCATCTCTGTTTTGGGAGCAGGCAATTTTCTGCCTGGGATTTTGTAAATACAAAGGTGGTGAAAGGAAACTGATTGTCCTTTGATTGAAGCCATACCTTCCTTGAAGTCTAGACACATGCTTATTTATTTCTTTGCCTTCAGACACGATTAAGTGACAATGAAAGCAACCTTGAATATTTCACCGTAGTAGAGAAACCTAATTTTCTCTGAGCTTAAGGTATTTAAATAAGAATTGTTCCACTATTCGTAAGACTGGAACAGGATGAAACTCTGCTCAAACATGGTCTAAGTAACTATCCGCCAGAGAAATACATTTTGTGAGGCCTAAAGATCTTTTAGGAAAGAGTTGTAAATTATATCCAGGCATCAGCTTTTTTCCTTCAAAGTGTCTCAGGGGATCTAGAGTTCTGTATGGCTCAAAGCCTAGATCTATGAAGTGCGATCATTTCCAACAACATTGAATAAATTTAAAATAGCATGCGTGCTAGGAAGTTTTAAATACATGGAGGCACAGGTTTGTTGCACAGAGAGCACGGAGTTCCTTGCTGAAATATTGCTTTTGCTCTAGTCACCACAATATCCTTAGGAGGCCATGCACATAAGCCATTAAATAGTTTTTCTTACCTTCCACATACTCTAACAGCTTTTGACCTTTTTCAGACTGTGGTGCCAGAAAGAAATTTCCACTGGAGCGGCCGATAACGAAACCCTACATGTAGCCTTGCATCCTCAACAACTGCTTTTCTTAGTCACCTTTCACAGATGCTTTAAAACAGTCCAGAAACCTGTAGATCTGTGGACCACAAGCTGATCAAGAAAATTAATTGGTCGGTTCAAGCCTGTTACCAAAATTCCGGATGAGAGCACCAAGCGCATTTAACTGAGCAATGGAGATCATGATAGACCATCCCCATTTAGATTTCTCTTTATAGGAGCATTTGGTTCTGGAGGAATAAACCTTCCGTTTAAGGGAGGGCCTTCTGCCTTTGAAATCTTCTCAGAGGCATTGTCTTTTCTCATCTGAGGCATACATAAGCTGAAGGCAAGTTTCCCACTATTTCACAACTGAGCCTCCTTCAGACTGTTTCTATATCCTCCTCCCTGCTGCTGGCCGGCTTGGGCTCTCAACCACAGTTAGCCCATTGCCAATGCCACCTTTTGTGCATTATTTAATTCTAATTATCTCTGTAATGGTTCTTTGATGTGATATGGTTAAAATCAGTCCAATGAAGACAGAAATCATGAATCTTTGCTGTGTGTTAACAGCATTACTATTTTCGCCACATCGGCAGCCCCAGACCTGTTGACCTAGATATACAGATAGCAGAGAGCACTTGAGCAGAGACATGCCAGCCTCCCTGCTCACTTTGCTGTGACTTGCTCTTTTACTGCACACAGAAAATAACTGTGGACGCATGGTGCTCAAACAGAACAATCTGGCCTAAGTACACATGGTGACTTTCTGAAGCTTCAGAAACCAGGCCCTTAAGTAGGATCTGGTCCAATTGACCTGGTCAGTGCTGGTTCTGAAAACATAATGAGGACACCCTCAGGCTGCTGCCCTGAATCAGTACGATCACTAGTTCTGTCCTGGATTAAGACGACCTTCCCAGAAGGTCAGGCAAGGTTATGCTGAAGCATCACCTCCATCTCTCAGAGGGAGACAAGCCAACACGTTGCACTTGAAGCAGATCATGTTGTTGGTATCTTACAGATAAATAACACTTATTGCACCAATATCACACAGCGGGGCAAAATCATAATAGAGGACACACAGTGAAAACAAATTTATTTAAACATAACCACATGTTCTGTGATTCCACAGGACTAAGTCTTCAAAGTAATAATATTATTTGTAAAACACCTCCCTTGGCAAATTATGCTGGGCCGTGCAAATACTGCAATAAAAATGTCATTTGGAATGTTATGTAAAATCATTCAAGTAAAACTCCAAATGAGAAGAGCAAATAAAGGAGCCTGGGATAGAGAAAAGGCTGAATACCAGTGAAAGACATGGGATCAAGAGGAATCCACCTAGAAAACATCTGGGGAAGGAAAAGGTATGTAGCTGCCTAGAAGAGTGGTGGGGAAGGCAGAAGAGAAGCAGGGAAGTGGTGATGAGTGTTAGCAGTTTCAAGCAGGAAGACAGGCTGTTAAATAATATCCTACTGCTGTAAGAGAGGCAGTCTGTTTCAAGAAATAAACAGAGAAAGCTGGCAGTGACCAAGGCTCACATCCTCAAGAGTAATAGCCCAGAGGATCTGCACCAAGCCGATGCTCTGCCAGGTCTGTGTTTGGGTCTGTCTCTCTTCCTCCCTTGAGCACTCACTCGTCTGAGCAGCTGCGACCACATACGGTGCAGGGGTCCCTCCACCCCATCTGCAGGGCAGAGCACAGATTTTGGCAAAATTGGTCATGTCTGCAGGTGACCCATGGAGAACTTGCTGGTGAGCTGTAAGACCTACCAGTTGCACTACAGTGCTGACTGTAGCTTCCCTGCTAGCTGCCGATAGTATGGAAAAAAGCCAGCTATATTAAATATTCTATTAATAGCTATACTTACTGAGAAGACAAACGGTTTAATTTTTGTGGAGAGCTTACAAGAACATAAGTGCCATAGAGATGTTCATTTAGGGCAGCTCTGCCTATTGACACACACCCTCAGCACTGGACTCCTGCCTGGCACCGGACACTGATTTCAGCAGTGACGCTGGGTTGCTCAACATCACAATTGCTTTAAAAAATAGGCCCTTCCACCAAATCCAGTCAGATTTTTACTGCAGGAGACTGCAACCAGGAGGTCAGAGAAGGCACCTAGCTGTGACTGGGAAGCTGTAAGGGGGATAGACCCCTTGCAGCAGCTCTGTCCCATTTTCCCCACACCTTCAGAAGACAGTGTGGTGGCCGAGCAGCTTTCTCCTGACATGACCTGGCTGCCAGGATTTTCTCTGACAACAAATAACTGTGAACTTTTTTATATTTCCAAGGAAGTCTTTTTTTAGCTGCTCAGACACATAGCAATGTGGCATTTTAGTGACCTAGCAATGGTACTGATTATGGAAACAGGGCACTTTCCCACCTGCTGACTCACCTTCCCTGCTCCTGCCATTGGGGATGTAAAAGGGCTTTATGATTCCTGCCCTATAAAATGATAAATCAATTGCCATTCATCCTAAAATCATGCATCCACCTCTTAAAATTTTGAAGGCGATTTGTGAAGCAACAAGTGAAATAAAAAACTTCTAGGTAGACAGGCATTGATTTTTGTGCCATACAGATGCTGATATAGGTTATTATATGCCTGCAGGTTTCTTAATGTTTCTTTTCATTCTCTGCCACTTGGAAGACATCCACAACAGCAACAGGTCAGCTGAGGTGTTCAGCCTAATGATGCCTAGATGTAAAAAGAGATGGCTTTATGATTGGGCTTCCTCAGTGTAAAGCTGCTTTTTTTTCCTGGAATTTACTGCTGATTTAAAAGTATCAGGATTGTTGAAAGTTAGGTCATACATGTGACAGGACTCACTTGTAAAGCAGACTAAGTAATTCTACTCCTGTAAAGGAAAAGGAAGAGGGTAGCAGGAAAACTATTGTATAATGGTTGGATGAATGAATAGATTAGAAAAGGAAGGAGAGGAGCAGATGAGTTATAAGCACTCGAAGAAACTCTCCTTGAGAACCCGTGATTGAGTCACAAAATCCCCAACACCCATATCCTTTCACACACAGCAGAATGGCTGTGAAGGCCTCGGAAAACGTGCATCTCGGTTCTTGCAATAGCACAGCCCGTTTGAAAGGATAATAGCCTGATGTTACGCTTGCTGTGTTAGGTTTGTGATCAAGATTCTGTGCTGAGGGTTTGAAACATCCAGCCCCATTAATCTTTCAAACTGGAAGGAGTCAGCTTAATTTCAAAGACAAAGGGAATTCCGTTTTTGATAAAACATAAAGATCGTTGAGCCAAGCACTCAAAATTTAGGAAAGAAAGAAGCTTGTGTAACTTAATTCACCCCCTGCATGTGTTGGTATGATGAGGTAGTCCAATTGCATGTTTACATGCTGTTTTTTTTCCCCACAGGAGTATTGCATCAGTCAGAGCATGGGATGTGATACTTGGGGGATTAAACGGGCTTGTTTACTGATGAAACCTGCTGTCTGGAGGTCCCTTGCCTCATTTATTGCAGAAGTTGTAAAGCATGCAAGGATAAGGCAGAAGAGTTATAAAGAGATCGTCTCAAGGTTAAGGTAGTTGAAAAAGCTTGTAACACTGTCATTCATCTGTCCCACAAAATTCCTCTATGATACTCGGCAAGTCACTTAAATGAAGTGATATGAGCTGGTGGTTTGTACAGCAAGCCAGAAACAGAGAACCAGTTCACAGAAATGAGGGCAGGATCCAGGGCAAGGAATAGGACTGAAGGCAGCCTGCGCGTCCAGAGGGAGCCTCTGACACAGACATCATTTTCACATCAGGCAGCTGGCTCTACAGCTCCATTTGAGTCAGGGTCTGTTTCCTGTCAGCACAGCAGCCAGTGCCTGCTGCTTGCAGGGTGAGGCATCCCAGCCAGGCAGTCACTTGTTCCTACAGCAGCATTAGGTCCCCCTACCCAGGCATGTGTATGAACCTGGGTACCACCCCGTGGCAGGTGAGGTCAGTCTGGCTCACTCGACTTCTGCGGTAATGTG
>NW_008825104.1:2644943-2651042 GCF_000699105.1 Pygoscelis adeliae
GAGAAAAAAGAACTACGTATTAAGAGCAGAAGAGGACAAGAAGTCCAAAGAAGCGGCGAAGTCAGAACTAAGCAAACAAGCAATCATTTATAGGCCACAAAATCAGCGCTAAGCTGCCAAACCAAAGAGGCCCTTCAGAGTTGCCTAACAGGAAAACCAGCAAGGAAAACAACGTATATTGCTCCCACAAAATGCCTTACAGCTAGAAAAAAAAGAAGTCAGAAAGCCCTCAATGATTAAAAAGCCACAGAAACACCAAGAAAAAATAGCTGGAACACTTTTCAAACAGCCAAAAGTGAGAAAAGATGTCATTAAATAGAGCCATGCCTATGGTGCTTATGACAAGACTTAAACCACTCTAAACCACTTTCTTTTTTGCCTGTTTCTGCCACATTTTGCCACACACTCAACCGATAGATTTTAGGGAAAGGAACGCTGTTTCACAGCTTTACTTCTGCTTCTTCTTTCACCTGTCCCTCTCTTCTATGCTTTTACCTTCCTGGGTGTTGAACCCCACGGTTCAGCTAATGTTTAGTCTTTTCTTTCTGTGAAAATACAGAGAAAATAAAAGCAAAGATGTTCTAATCAATGGCTCAGCTGTAAAGTACAAACAATCCAGGGGAACACAAGAGAGGGGAGCAAGGATTACAGACGAGGTGCATCTAGTGAGGAGGAATTCCCAGCATTGTTTCAAATACTGAGAGACGTCTTTTTCCCTGTGATGTTTGAAATTGTAGCAATCCCAGATTTATATAAGTCAAGAAGCTCAAGCAGATCTGCTAGTCCCGCAGCATATTGCCATGAAGGACTTCTAGTGATGGGTTACATACACATCAGTAAATTTAAGTGTTCAACCTTCGTCAAGGATTTCTAGGTTTCTCTAGGAACTAGACACCCTTGACCTTTTGCAAATCACAACTTTCCTTTCCCTTTACTGTCATTACAATGCTTGATTCAGGGACCCAGTGATCCCTCTATTTTGTCCCTCAGCACTACCACAACACCAACCATAGCAGTAATAACAATAGTAAATCACACCATGGGCTTAATGGAGTACCTGATCATTTAAGTCATAAAGTGCTTCGTGTTAATCTTCACAATGAGCAAAAATGGACTCCTGTAGGTGCGTTGTGCCCCAGGGGCAATGGCGAGAGATGTGTTGGGGTCACAGAGGAGCAGGGTGGGCAAAGCGTTCCTGCTGCACATAAGGACACCCTGAGCATCACTCACAAGTGGGGCACAAGCTCCAGCTGCCAGGTTCACTCTACCGTACATCAAGTTTTAATCATGCCATGATATCTGTAATCAACACTTTGCCCAGATCCTATAATCAACCTGGGTTGAATGTCAAAGTTGGGTTGACAGGGGAACTAAGCTGGCACCAGCTGAGATCTGCAAAAATAAGAAGCTTTTGGTGGTGTCAGGGCAGTAGCTCCTTAAGATTTTAGTCCTCTGTAGCCTGGAAATAGGAGCAGTGAATACTTCTTACAGAGATATTGTCTGGAACACATAAACACTTTCTTGACATCTATATTTTCAAATACAATAAATTGTTAGCTTGTCTATTCTTCAAGCCATTGAAATGATAGCACAGAGGATACACTTTGTCCATGATGTTTGTAGGAGTTCAAGAATGACAGGAGAAGGCACTACAGATCCTTCACAGGAGTCTGTTCTTGTATGGAATTGCAATCTAAAAGTGAAAACTTTCATTTACCGGAGTTTAATCCACATGCAATCCACAGGCATCCGTGGTAGAATAAGCCATTGATTCTTATGCGGTTGGCTAGCAGACGCTTTGAAGGTCTGTTTTCAAATGAGATGACAGCCTGCTTTCACTTCTGCACAGCCATCTATGAGCATATACTTCCTAACTAAAACCACCTGTGTGGATGGTTGCTTCTCTCTCCAGCAAGTGCCATTGTTTATATCAAGGTGTTTGCTAACAGCTCATATATGTGCACTGCTGAAGGGCAGTTTCTGAAAACAGTGGTGTCATTTTTTTTTCAGAAATGTTCTTAATATGTTGCTGTGCAATGATTGCTAGGATACTGATCCTTTTATTATATTGTGAACTCCGGTTAAATCAGAAGACAGCCGATGAAATCAAGAATGATGCAGCATAGATGACAGTATCAGAGCTCGTCTCCCACCATGCCAAGGCAATGAAGAGAATTCAACTTTCTTTCTTACTTTAACTACATTAATACATTAAATGGAAAGATTTTCTTATTAATTGTACAAGGCTGAATTATGATTTTCCCTTTAGTTTAGACTAGTTTTTTTTTTTCAGAAATTATGTCTATTATATTATGATCATTACTAGAGCAGTGAAACTGCTTCTGAAATCTTACATTATTTTTATATGAGTGCCAAAAAATCAGGCTAACTGACAATACAAACCTCAATGAGAAACATGTTGTAAACCAAAGTTGTTTTCATGTACCTAACAGAGAATGTCACACAATCTACAAATAATAAACATTTGGATTGCTATTTGAGAATGCATTAATCACTGCCATACACACTACCATACACTTGTTCCAGTTGTCACACTTTAAAACTGTATTTTTTTATCATATTCTATTTACTTTTTTAATTTTTCATGTGTGGCAGGGTACGATAGTATCAGTTTAGGAATGTAAGCCAGGAACCCCTATGTCTGAATTTTGTTCTAACACTACCTTGGGGACCTTGAAGAGAATGATTAGATCAAGACAGTCTCAAACGTGGATGGCAAAAGTTGGGCAGCTACATTTATGTTTGAATGCTTGGCTAAAGAGAAGCTTGGTTTTCCTGTCTTGTCTGCCTGTCCATTTAATATGGAGCTGGCTTTTGATGTGAATCCCATCCCTTTTGTTATATAGATACCTTGCTCCAAAGACATTAAGGACTTAACAAGTCCATCAGGTTTGCAAACCTCACCTTTGTGTGTGTGGATGGAATACTGCTGGATGCAGCATGAGCTTTGAAAGGGCCAGTGTTGATTTATCTGTGTAAAAACAATATTTTGAGGGCATAGAGTTGGAGCCTGAATATTTTGTGGGGGATGTGTCAGTCTTTGGTCCCTAGAGTTAACATAACTGATCTCACAATTACTTGTATGAATAATCCTCACTTGTGTTCACTATCCAAAACTCCTTCTCAGGATGAAAAGAATATTTTATTTTAATGATTAGTAATTTTAAAGGGATGCAATGAGTTCAATTGCTGTTCATGCCTTTTTTTTTTTTTTGCATATATCAAGCAATAATAAAAATCATCAGAATTCAAAGATAATCATCACTATAGAGATAATTACAGATGGATGTGATGCCTCTGTAGCTGACTATGATAGTACTACCTTCTAATGTTATTTATCCCTGATACGGTTCGTTTGCACTCTTAACCCACAGCATCGTCAACAGTCCTCTAAGCAATTTGCAAGTCATGCCAAACTTGGGACCCAAGACACTTGAATTTGGATAAGCTCTGATCACTACTTGCAGTCTTAAGTTCTGAGGATACACTTTAGGCTTAGACCTCCTGTTGGATCCTTTCCCTGGGCCATGGGGCATTGCTGTCCAGATGCTTTTAGGCTCCTAAACTAATTTCTGAGACCTTCCAGATCTCTGTCATTTTCACAAGCCCATTCTGCAAGCTTCATTTGGCTTTCTGAGAAGTCACAGAAAAGCAAGGAACATAGGCTCAGCAAAAGACCCTCTTGACCGGAGTGATTTTGCTCTGTGGAACAGTTGAAAGTTACAATTCTTTGGGGGGTCAGGGGGCGGGGCCAGGAACCAAACAACAAAAAAACCCAACAGAAATTGTGAGACACACCTTTTCCAAGGCTGTAAATCTTGGACTGCTTTTTTGAGGTTTCTCAGCAACAGTCATCAAACAACATGCTGGATACTTTTCCTAGTCAGAGTTACTTTCTGAAGAGCAATTCATTGGGCTTTGACTGGGTAGGTCTAGCACTAAGACACCCAACAAAATTCATGGCATGTTATAAGATTCAAATCATAATTCAAAAATAGATGTTCTAACTTCATCAGAAAAAACTACACCCCAGTGAAACTCAGCTAAGCTGCCATGAATCATAGAATCATAGAATGGTTTTGGTTGGAAGGGACCTTAAAGATCATTTAGTTTGAGGAGGGCCACAAAGATGATCAGAGGGCTGGAGCACCTCTCCCATGAAGACAGGCTGAGAGGGTTGGGGTTGTTCAGCCTGGAGAAGAGAAGACTCTGGGGACACCTTATAGCAGCCTTCCAGTACCTGAAGGGGGCCTACAAGAAAGCTGGAGAGGGACTTTTTACAAGGGCATGTAGTGATAGGACAAGGGGTAATGGTTTTAAATTGAAAGAGGGTAGATTAGGTTAGATATAAGGAAGAAATTCTTCACTAAGAGGGTGGTGAGGCACTGGAACAGGTTGCCCAGAGAAGCTTTGGATGCCCCATCCCTGGGAGTGTTCAAGGCCAGGTTGGATGGGGCTTTGAGCAACCTGGTCTAGTGGAACTTAACGTAGTCTTTGTATCTGCTCAGCTGGAGGTATGTTTATTCTATCAGTCACAGATATTGTGGCCTAGCAAGCCTCGATCTGTAATGACACTGACAGTAGGACATCATTTTGCAGATTGATGTTCACCATTCAATGGAAAAAGGAGTCTCCTGTTCCTCAGCATTGGGTGCCAGATCCTCAGGCTAGCCTGGCAGTGGAATGAGAACCACAATGCCTCTGTGATGCCCTTGTCCTTAGCATTCTCTGTGCTCTAATTATCTTCAGGTTTTTTAACAGATTTCTGAGTCCTTCAGCATTTGCTTCAGCATAAAACTCTGTAAATAATTAAATTGTTGATTACAATTAAAAAATTTTGGATTGTGCTGTAAGTACTTACCCTTCTGTTGTTTTACTGAGAAAGTCATGCTATTCTTAGGTAGGACTGTGCAATCAACATGTAAAGAAATGTGTCACACATATAAGTGGCATTTTACAGTTTTTCAACCACTAGCACTGGTTTGTTCATTCCTATATTACAGATGGAACTTATGTATAGGTTTCATGTTATGTAAAGTTAAAGATGCAAAGCCAAATTTTTGCCTTGAGCAAAAATCTCACGAATTGCATGGCTGTAACAGTAATGAGGAATGACCATATTTTTCAGTTGAAGAGCTTACTTTCCTGGTTGCTATTTCAATGTGCTTATTAGTTAGTCCATGTGCTGAACTGGGTGATCTTTAAAGTGCTATTTGATGGGCAACCTTCTTCCTTGCAAGGAGATGAGAGTGTCTTCTCCCGGTTGGTAGCACGTCTTGTTAAAGAACCACGGAGGGGAGATTTGAGGACATTTTCTGCCTTTCTCCCTTTCAGCATGCCATGAAAGGTTTCAGGAAAACAGGGGTGGGCAGAAAAGCAAGATTTCTGGTTCTTGGATTTAAAGTGAGCTGAGAACAGAGAGGCAAGTCCCACCGTGGAAATCACCACAGAGGTTACATTTGCGAAGGAAAAATCATCTAGTTTTTAAGGAAAGTTTCTAAGCTGCAAAGGCTCCATCAATATACCAGTACTTGTAAGCTCTCACATTAAAAACTGATAAATCTATTTTTATGCAGTATATTTCTACAGATAGAAAAATTGAAGAAACAAAATGTTTGAAACACTACTGTCTGAAACAAGTTTGATTTGAGCTGGGCTTACAACTGGGAAAGAGCAAAGGCAAAATTATTATTCAAAATTTTGCTATTTCTGAATGGTCCAAATTGTGTGTGTATGTGTGTGTGTTTGGGATGATTGATGATGATGATGATGATGATGATGATGATGATGATGATGATGATGATGATGATGATGATGGGGTTTCTCAGCCGCTCCTCAGATCAGCCAGTTTCATGCAGCATTAAGGACATACAGCGCATGCTGACAGCCAGGTTAGCTTTCTTGGGTATGTCATCTCACCTTCCTATTAGTCAGCCTTGGTTTGCAGGATTTGTTTTTCCAGCATGGCAACAACCTAAGTAAAAAGGCCAATTTGGCTATGTGAAGTCATACATATCATAACTTAAATTACTGCCTGATAAAGGGATTGTATGCCCAAAATGTCAACTTCTCTAATAA
>NW_008825104.1:2651060-2654627 GCF_000699105.1 Pygoscelis adeliae
CCTATGATTTTTGTCAGTTATGCATGGATGATCACTCTAAAAATATTAATAAAGTTATACAAATCACCAGGCAGTGATTTTTTTTCTAGATGCTTGCAATGCTGATATTAGAAATAGCTGGAGCCGGGGCGAGAAGGGGATATGGATGTTCAGCAAATTTGTCATTGTGCAATTCAATGATATTCTGCCTCACTGAGATGCATTAATTCATAGAGCTTCAAAGGTCATCTGAATGATTTGGACAAACAGTCAACTACTAGCACTGTGGTAAACAGGCTGGAAAGAGATGGTGAAAAATCCCCTACAGCTGACAGTAACCTCCGGCTGCTCTTTGTCTGTCAGTGAGTCCAGGCAAAGGTGCAAAATGCTTCTTCCCTCCATGCTACCTGAGACAACCAGAGGCTCAGTGTTATTCAGAGCTGCTTCTTCTTTACCAAGCTCAGTGTGTCCAGCCCAGGCTGGGAACCGGAGCATGTGGCTGGGAAATTTGGCAGCTGGTGCCTCTCTCCTGCTACGCTCTGAATTTCTCAACACCAGACAGACATTGCTGAATGTATCTTCAAGTCAGTTCACCTCCCCAGCATTTGCTGATCTGAGTGTCCAATTAGTAGCGTTCAGCAAGCTCTGATTTTAATTTGCATCTGCAGAGGAAGGAGTACATAGCTCATGTTACAAAACATTTCAGATTAAGAGACCAAATTCTGAGTGCTGCTGCACTGGTTTTGTGCAAAGCATGATGATAGCCCACAGCCTACTTTGGAAAGAACTTACAGTAATCTTGCACTCTAGCTGTGCCATCTTTTAAACTTTTTTTCCACCTCCTATTTCCAGTTTTATTTCATGTATCAAGGATTTTTCCACATTTTAAAAGATAAATACAATCATGTTGTTTGGGTATCTTAATTTAATTATCTGGTTTTCTGTTTGCAATTATTGTACAGATCATAACCAATTAATTATAAGTAGTAATATGTTTTGATGAATATTACGTAGCCAGTATTGAACTTTGCAACCTCCTTACTTCCATCCATCCTGCTCTACTACATTGCACAATGTGACCATATTGAGGAAGATAAATGACAGCCCACAACTATTTTTCACTTCAAAGTGCTCCAGTGATCCTTGGATAAAAGCTTGAATCCACTGAAGGCCGGAGTTAATTTTGCATTTCAAATTTCAGTGACAGTTAGTGTAAGTAATATCACCAGTAGAATGACAAAAAGCAATTAAAATACTCATAAATGGCTTTGTGAAGACAAGCTTTTTTTTTTTTTGGTATTATAAAAATATTTGCATTCATTATAAAATCGTGTTAGAATGGCAGGACCTGTGGGACAACTCTGTTCTCACATCTGATGAATTAGTCCAAGTTTCACCACTATGGCCCCACCTTCGTCAGAGTTAACTACATGCTTACACATATGTAACAGAGCACCACCACATGGCTCTATAAGTGTTACCACCAGCTACTGGAAAATGCAAATACATTGCATGAAGTATTTTTAAAACCTATTAACATTAGAGGATAGTGTCCGCAGTTTTAGTCTATATGTAGTATAGTCTATACTTCTTAGTCTATGCATAGTAAATCCCAACAGAATCTAGAAATACTGACTAAAATCAAATTACACTGAATCTGTCACTCTTAAAAGTGCATATGTAAATAAAAAACAGAGCCTACCCCAAGCCCCTGATGCAGATTTGAACTTGGCCCAGTTGCTGTGGCTAGACACATGTTTGCTCAACAGCAGAGATGCTAAATTAAGAACCAGTTGAATAATGATTCATTCAGTTGAAAACAAAACAACAAATGTGAAACATTTTACAAGCTGAAGAAAAGAATCCCGATCACATAGATCTGAGATTTAATGTTGCCACATCTTTTGGAGAGAAGCTCTCCATTTGGTACCTTGCACCACGCATTTCCAAAACTGTGTTGACTGCTTCCCTACAGTTGGTATGTACACCTATGTACGTACACCGACACGGTGTATGTGAGATCCGCTTCGCACCAAGCATTCCCGGAGAGATGCCTCTGCAGAGACAGCAGGTGCATGTGGACATTTCAGTGACTCTTTGACCACTGGGAAATCCAGCTAATGAAGAAAAGTTCACCTCAAACTTTAGTTTTAGCCATCTCAGCACACATTTTTCCTGCTGGCCACCATACAGGGCTCACCAGCTAGTTCCAAGTCTGTTTATCGTTACTTTATTGCTTTCATAATCAAACTGTTCTGCACAAACAGCAGATCCTTTATCTTCTGTAAGAGCATTTGCTTTGGAGAGTGAAGGGCATATCAGTCACTTGTTAATAACAAGGTCAGGCCACTTTCATCCCCACGGTCTGCTTGCAGCAGCTCAGCTTGGTGGCTGCGAGGAAACAGAGCCACAGGAGTCACTGTTCTTACCCTGGCAGATAGAGAGGATTTTAGGGTCCTCCCCACACCCCCAATCACAACAGGCATTTCTATCTCTCCTCCTGAGAGCCACATACTTCACATTTTCCCTATACAAATAACTGCTTAGGCCCTTCTTTCAAAGAGCCTTTATTAAACCACCAACTATTTGCTGTCGAGACATTTAGGATGAAATCATCGTGTTAAACAAATAAACGCAGCTTCATACAGATCTCTGCTCTGGGAGCAGAGTAAGAAAATAATTTCTGTCTGCTCTCCACAAAAGCGGCTGGAAAGGCCGAAAGAAAAATATTATTTTTACTTCATTGTGTGAAATATCGTTTTGGAGGATCTGACGCGTTGAGCGTTTGAAGAGTTTTTGCTGGCAGGTTTCAAGGGTCCCCTGGGTTGACCCCCTGGGATTGTTTTCTTCATTAATAAACTTAGCATGATGTGTGTTAAAAGGAACATTCTGTTTGCTTTGTAAATAAGGGATGTCAAACAAGAAGCAGAAGCCTCACAGACACTAGGTGAGGTGCTCTTCAAGGGCGGGGGAAGCTTGCGTGGAAGAATAAAAGCCTCAGAAAACTCAGGAATAATGTGACTGCCTTATCCAAACCAAGGCTTTGCTGGGGAAACAATCCTGCCTGCGAACCCAAACGAGGTAGCTTCCTTGCAGATCCCAGCAGGAAAGCTGCGCACTCTGCCCCAAAGCAGCAGGGGAGGAGCTTGGGAAGGAAAGCGCAGGGGCATCTGCCCGCAGCCTGGCAGGACACGCAGGATGGTGCAGAGCAGGTATTCCCGTCGCTGTTTGGACGGTGCATTTTGACAGCTCTGCAAACAGCCCCAGGGAGGACTGGAGAGGGTTTCTGCACCAGCATTTGACAAATCTGATACTGCTGTGGAAATTACTATGGTAAAGCTTGTGACCGGATTTAAGGGAGCAATTTGCAGGAAGGTAATCATCCTTCTGCTGGTCCTGGGGTTTTCTCTCCCATCACAAATCAGAAGACAAAATAGCCTGCTGTTTAGTGGTGTTTATTTTCTACTGCCTGCCTCCCTGCCTGTATCGCCACTCATCTCTCCCAGTGCTTCTGAACCCATTCATTTCCCATCTGTTGCCTGCCCCCTTGAAGAACTCTAATAAGCCTTATAAGATGGCTTAGCTCCC
>NW_008825104.1:2654652-2666290 GCF_000699105.1 Pygoscelis adeliae
AATGCCATAGCAAGGAAAGGAAAACATCCCCAGTGTTGCTTTGGGTCCTGTTTGCAGGCAGGGGTAAAAGCAGGCAGGCAGGGTACATGACCGCTGGTAGGCGTTGGGTGGACAAAGCCCCTGAGCTGCCTTTGCCCAACCTGCACATATTCCTGCAGTGTGCCATCATTGCTCTGGCTGTCATCACAGGAGAAAAAAAAATCCCAGACTGCTTAAAACCTGTTTATTTTAGGAAGAGAACAGTCAAGCATACAGTTTAAAAGATGAGGCAGGATCAATTCTGCAACTTAAATGATCCAAGAGAAGAAACATTTCAGTGCCCAATAGTCCTTGGATGTAATTACAGCTGATGGGATCCTAGTTACATTTACCATTTCAGGCAAAGCTGTGCACTGCATCAAGAAGAGATGGGGCTTCCACAGCTAAGCCTCAGGCCGGCTTTAGAAGCAACTCTAAAACAAACATGAAATTAGCAATACTACCTTTTTCTTAAGCTGTATTGCGTCTATATTACTGAAATATTTATCATATGTAGGTCACATACCATGCACTCAGTAAGCTTTCCAATTCCATTGGAAAGCTATTGACCTCACCAAGCTGATTTTGGAGTTAATAACCTCAAGAACAAATGTTTAATTTGTCTAAAATTAATATATCATTTCAGACATTTTTGTCACAAAAATGGTGAAATGCAAATAATTGTTTGAAAAAGTAAATCAGCTGCAGAATTGTAAGAGCATAACACGTCATGGTGACAAATAGGAGGATTTTCAGCTAATTTAATTGACCAATAAATATAAACAATGGGAAGATGTCTACCAAAAATGGTAAAAGAAAAACCGTTGGTGAAGTGATTTATAGTGGATTTTGAATGGTGAAAATAAGATAAAAAATCTGTTTTGACTTTAGAAATTTTGCTACCTGTATCTCATTCCACAAGTGGTCTCTGCCTGGAGCCCTAACTTGCATTGTGCTGACTTAGAATTACCATCACGCTTAATGATTTTGTTTTGTGCAATGGATAAAATTCATTAAG
The DNA here is from genome assembly GCF_000699105.1 of Pygoscelis adeliae. Classification (NCBI taxonomy): domain Eukaryota; kingdom Metazoa; phylum Chordata; class Aves; order Sphenisciformes; family Spheniscidae; genus Pygoscelis; species Pygoscelis adeliae. The sequence continues at coordinate 2,655,689 of NW_008825104.1, forward strand.
AGTTTGTTCTGTGTACAACAAACAAATAGCAACATACAAATGTTGTTATTTTGAGTCTGCAGGCAAATCGCCCTTTGCTCTTCCCTTATTACCAAGAAACCTAAATTTGATTCACAAAATTTGCTTGATCTGGTAAGAGGGAACAAGCTTATTACCTGGTCTGAGTTAACTGAGCTACAGTAGCTGCAGCCAGGTATTTATACAACCTGTGAGTTTACACAAGGGTAGGACACTTTCAGGAGACCAGATGGACTCGAAAGCTGTCACAAATTTTTCCAGGTTTGGGTGGTCAGTTGAATACAGGTCAAGTCATTAATGATCAAGCATTAACATCTACAGACCTCAGTGATCATGTGAAATTCTGATCTTCATCTTATTCTTTTCTAGACAAGAGATATCCACTGTACTGGTGACCCTGATGGCAACCACACTAGAGGAGTGAAAAAGGGCATGAATATGAAGATTGCAGTGATCCGTTTGAAAGACAAAGACCCAATCAGATAGCAGGGTATAAAAAAACCAAATGTATTGTTGATACAAAATAGGGTTGGAGGAAGTAGGGTCTTGTCCAAGTTATGTCAAGCCAGACGTACTTAAAAGCACCAAATGTGGAAGCATCCTTAAATTATGTCCAAGAATGTTTTTGAAGAAATTAGAGTATACGCTGGTATTCCCAAGAAGCAAAGCCACAATGTAGTGATAAGTAAAGGATCCTGAAGCATTGCCACACAAAGTTTTAATGGTAGAATACCATGATATGCAACCTTTGGAGTGTTCACCTGCTTCAAACATTTGGGCAAACATTCAGACATTTATCATGGCTACTACCTGGGTCTTTGGTGATAAAGCTCCAAGAATTGTATGATGACAATGCTAGGGACAGCACTGCTACCCATGTGAAAGGTGTTCAGCATGCACTGTGTGAAGAGATTAGAAGATTAGCACGCAAATTACTTTTAAAAAGATTGAATTGAATATTTGGAAACTATTTCAGGACTCCAGGTAGCTGAAATGAAGCAGGCAGGCTCAAGTACATAAAGACCATACGTGATAGGATAGGTGTTTGGATAACCCCTTTTAAAAATGAAGATTCTTCTGTGAACCTCTCTAGGTAGCCTGTTCACTAGCCTTGGAGTTAAGAATTGTCTAATCTATCTTCTTTGCTCAAGTTAGTGCACTTTTTCACATTCTGTCCCCAGTGGACATAGAAAATGATTGATCACTGTCCTCTTCATAACAACCTGTTACATATTGGGAAATTGTTATCCCTTCCTCCCCCTCCCCTTGAGCCTCATGCTTAGTCTTTTCTTTTCTAGACTAAACAAACCCAGTTCTTTCAACCTTTCCTTGTAGGTCATGTTTTCTAAACCTCTGATCATTCTTGCTGCTCTCCTTTGCACTCTCTTCAATTTGTCTACATCTTTCTTGAAATGTGGTTCCCAAAGCTGGACACAGTACACCAGCTGAGGCCTTACCCATGTAGCCTAAAGCAGAACACTTACTACTTTTTTCACTGGTGAGACATTCCAGGGCAAGCACCAAAGAATATTTGCTTTTATCCTAACATTGCATCAGCGAGTCATGCTCTTGTGATGTCTGTGACCTCCAGATCACTTTCTACAATACTGCTGCAGAGTCATAATCTTTCTTACCTTGTTTCTGTGTATTTAGATTCTTCTTAGCAAGTCTAACATATTTCTCTGGCCTTTATTGCATTTCATCTTGAAGTCTTCAGACCACCTCTCCAATTTACTAAAATTATTTTGTATTCTGATCATATCCTCCAAAGGGTGCCTGTATGTTACCAATTGCCATAGTTCACAGAGGTAAGGACCGGGGTGTGGTATTGCTGTGATCTGTGACCTGTTACAGTCCCAGGGCTGTGTGGCCATGTCACGTCTTTAGTAGCAATGACATTTGTGCCAGTCACCAGTTCTAGGAGCTCACCATACATGCAGAGAGGGAAGTTCTGCCCACCTCACATGCACTTTGCAAGAGATGTGCTGCTGACAGCACCACAGTGAGCAACTTCAGCCTCGGTTCCTCTAGCCGGGGAACCACTCTGAGCACACAGCTGCTCTGCTCGAGTGCATCCCATACAATACCAAGTATGAATCAAATACACCCTATGTATGTCTTTTCTTTGAATTAGCATAGTCTGCTTTTAAGATGACTTCATCAGCCTGGACTGTTTTGCCTCATAATTTATCTTCTCCTGAAACCTGATGCACCAGTTCTCTTAGTTTTGAAATTTAGTATCCTTATTCTACTACTCTTCTTACTTCTTTCCATCTGTTCAACCTTCCTTTTCATCCTATGGTCAATTTTCCTCTACTTTCAGATTCTCAGCCACTTTTTTCCTAGAACCAGTGGCTCTCACCCTGTAACTGTCCCTTCCCTTGAAGCATTTTCTGAAGATGACTTGCCATTTCCAGCACATTCTGGGAACATGATGGATCATTTTTCTCTTTTGCAACAGATAAGCAAACCAGTGGTAGGAACTGTCCTTTAAATATTTCTATACTGAAGGGTTTTGGGTTTATATACTTCACAACTTCCTCCTCACCATCCAGCAGGATGGTTTGTAGTCCAACTCTGCTACATCTTCCCTTTACATTTTTATCTTTTCTAGCCCCAGACACAGTCAACAGTGCTGCCTCATGCATCTCTCTGAATTTCAAAATAATTACATATCCAGTATTTAAATTTTTATACCAATACTTGATAGGACAAATACTTGCATTCTTAAAATGAATCTACAAAATAATATGAGTAAATCTACAAATTTAAAATAAAAATAGAGATAAAAATTAAAATAAATCTACAAAATACAGCTCCATTTTTCAGCACCCAATCTCTCTGTCCTTCCTTAGCCATACAAACTCCTCTGCACTTGTCTGCCATGTCCTGTTACATCTCTGTGAACCGAGCTGTCATGAACCTGCTGGTGCATTAAGACTGAGACCTGCTTTGGTGTGCCCCTCAAATTCCTGGCATTTGCCTGGAGATGCATCAGCAAAGAGTTTTGCTATCCTGCTTCATTTCTCTCCTCTTATGATCGGTTTCCCCCATTCACTACCTGCTTCCAAGCTTTTTCCTGGATCTCTAGTTCTATTTTTTGCTCATTTGAGGATTCTGTCAGCAGTTTCCCTCAAAGCCAGTGCAAGCCCTGGCCCCGCAGAAAGCTTTTCACCAGAGGGATCCCATTTCTGCCTAGCAATTTGCCTTTGTAGCATACTGTCTGGTGGCTAAGGAAGCCAAAATCCTTCTGTCAACACCCTCTGTGCAGCCAAGCATTCTCCTTCAGCCCGGGCCATTATAATCTCCAGGATCACATTCAGAGCCTCTGTTCTTAATCTCCCAGCGCCAAGCAGCTGCCGGTCATGTGGATCCGGTAAATCCACCAAAGGTCTTCCCTCCCCCATCCTCCAGCTTCCCTCAGCCTGGTTCTGGCTTATTTCAGCCACCTTTCTTCCCTGCTCCACTGATGCCCGCTCTCACTACTTCTCTGCTGTGTGCACGTGCAGAGGCTTCCTGAGGTCCTCTTGGTGGCAGATGCTGCCCCTGCACATCCCTTGCCTGGCCAAGGGTCCGCATGGCTCAGCTGTCAAGCCCATCTCTCCCATGTCACCTCAGCACCTTCTGCTTCCCCCATGCAAGTCTGCCACAGCCTGTCCACTTGTGTCTTCTGCCTGAAGACCTCAAAAAACATTGCAGAGTTTTTCCAGTGATGGGTGATACCAGGGGGCAAACCGGTGACATAATTAATGCCATGTGACCTGGTGAATTATGAGCCGGATTAGAAATAAAACCAGTGACCTTATTCTAGTCAGCAGCGTCCAGTCATGCCTGAGTCATGGAACATCTGCAGAGGTCCATTGGGTCTCCTAACTCTCGTGCAGATCAGGAAATATTATTAAGCCTGTTTTATACTCCTGGCTTGGATAGTCCAAGTGATTTGTCCTGGGTCACTCAGCAGAAAATTTCCATTGCTCCTAAGCATTATCAGACTGGACTCTGCTGCTTTCCAGGTTTCAAGTTCTTAAGTTACCTCTCTTATGTTTTTTTATTGCTTGGTTTGCATGAGATGAGATATTTTAAAACATGGTTGCTGTGCCATTTCTTTGAGGTCATAGGCTTTACAATTATCGACTTTGTTCGTCAGCTGGTTCAGTGCCCTTGGAGGAAGCCTGTCCATTCCTTTATATGACTTCAGTCATGTAAAAAAGATGTATTTATTGCAGAATGAAATTCAATTTTTGGAACTTTTTACTTCAAAGCCATCTACAAAAGACATTTTCCTTCTTTTTTTTTATTTTAATAATGAAGTCTTTCCATTGATGAGTTTTTGGCACAGCCCATTTTGAAACCTTGCTATTTGAAACAGCTTGCTGATGTTTTCTTAAATTACATCCTCTTGCGGGTCCATAAAATCCTGAAGTTATTACAAATAAATAAACGGACTTTCTCTTCATGATGTAAACCAGCTTTGAATGAAGTCATTGAGTGGAAGTTTGACTTGGATTGCTTCTGAAAAGCTGCTCAGACCCAGGGCAAAGTTCTGCTTTTCCTCTCTGTGCTGCAGAAATTGGTGAGCAGCTGTTCTAAGTCAACTGAGTGGAGCAAACCCCTGTTGCTTAATGTCTTGTTTTAATTTCCAGTGGGAAACCAAGTATCAGAAAGTCCATACTCTCCACTCCCTTTTCTTTCTCTCACTTTTTCCGAGTAGTATCCTCCTGAGAGAGTTGCATAGTCAAGTGTTAGTGAAAGAGATGAGATCTGAGAGTTTTCCCTTCTCTCTTGTGCTAGGCATCCTACCCCATCCAGCAACGCAGGGGGCCTCACGCTTCCCCCAGACCAGTGGAGTTGGCACTGCTATTTAATGACCTGTGCTCCTCTGAGCTCAACCACAAAGCTCATGGCACCAGCATGAAAAGCAGACAGCACAGTGCAGACTCTGCTGTGGCCATGGGGTGTGAACAGGCATTGCTATGAAATTATACCAGCTCTTCACCTGGTTCCCTCCCAATTCCTTCCCACTGTGGTCCTCTGCACTTCCACTGATCTTCATGATTATCCTGGTTAGTCTTTATGTCACTGAGAGAAAAATTGGACCTTCTCTGTCCCCCTGCAAGTGTCCAAATCCAAGTCTGTATCACCTCAATGAAGGTTTTCTCCAGCCCGCTACAAGGAGATGCCAAAAAGTTTTGTTGAATGCTTGTGATTCAGGAAGTCTTGTTAGTCTTAGCACAAAGTTACACATTTCTTTCACTAGCCTCTGAACCATTGATCATTTATATTGATCATTTTGACTTTCCAGTTTTAGTGCAGTTTTCACAAATACGCACCGACAACCCAAACACTCAAACAGGTAGGAATCATTTTGTGTGTCAAGCAAGCAAACAAAATGCTCACAATATGTTTTTTTAATTATTTCATTAGCTGTAGTTATAACTGGCCAGGACAACCTGTTCTCACTTCTCCTGACAGAGGGCCAGATTCTGACACTGAAGTTGTATATCACCTTTTAAATGACATTGCTATGTGAAAAGTCCTATGCAAACACTCAGAGTGTTTGTGGAGTGAGGTACCACCTAGACTCCTGACCAAAATTAACAAGTATCTGCCCATAATCTTCACAGGAATCAACTCACAGATGAGAAAATGACAGACAAGATGGCAGGACACTTGGAAGATAAAACGCAAGCTATATTACAAGATAGAGCTTGAATTAAAAAGAATGATTTGTTACTTGAAATGAGTTGAACATCAATATAAGTATGCCATTTAGCACTATGGTTGAGATCTATGTGCTATTTGCTCCTTCTCAGTTGAGATATTTTAGTCTCTCATTTGCGAGCTGACTGTCAGAGGGTTGTCAGTCCCCCAAGGGCTGAGCGCTCACACCACCGCACGCCCCTGTGCTTTGTCCACAGGCAGAAGTTAGCACTGGTTGTAGGGTGACATTGTATTCCCACCCCTCTCTCCCCCTACCCTGAAAACTCTGAGCTGAAAACCAAAATATTGGCAGATATTTCTTTGTACCTGGAAATGCTGTCACCGCAGCCCGTGGCAGAGTGGGGGGCGTCCAAGCCCACCTCTCCCACGCCTCCCAGTGAGATGGGGAGATGGTCCACCACATCCTGCTCTGTGGGGTGGAGGGGGAAGTGGGTTAGGTCAATCGGGCAGCAGCACGTTTTGGCAGATTAAGCGTAACCAGAGATCCTGGCTGAGAGGAGAGCTAGTGCATACAGCTTCCAACTACAGCTCCCATGAAACTCTGTGGCAGCATTTCAGTGTGGAAATATTTCAATGTTCAGACATTAGGGGGTAGGGTAGGGTATGGAAAAATCTTGTTGAAAAACTGAAACTGTTCACAGAAAGCTGATACTTAAACAAATAATTCATTTAGTTGCACACCAATTTTCTGTCAATAAACAGTTTCAAAAAATTCCTGATCATCCCTAGTTGAGTCTGCAACACATACTGAGCTTTTTTATTACTCCGAGTACCTCTGAACCAGTTAACCCTGCTGTTTTCTCTTCCTCCACATAAGGTAGAGATTTGTTCATCTCATGGGATGCTCAGTCAGCCCTTGGCTCCCCACACTGACAGCCAAGTTACAGTTTCAGCTCCACGAAACAGTGTTTATGTAAGAGCTAGAGAGAAAAGACACCTATGAACAAAGGAAAATAATTATATTTGTTTGTGTTATAGAAGCCCTCAGCAGCCCCACTCACGCTTGGGCCCCAGTACATAGCACAGGGTAAGATCATAGTTGCAGTCCAAAGCTGCTTGCAATCTAATTAAGACAAGATGTAACCCACTGGTGCAACGAACAGTTGAGAAGGGGATCAAGGATGGGGGAAGCAGTCTTTTCTTAAAAGGGGGAGAAAGAAAGGATAGGTTTTTGCAAATTGCCCAATTCCAGCATCTGGGGCTTGAAAAATCTCACTGAATATCACAAAACCAACAAATAATCAGAAGATTGTAATAAACCTTGGGAGCGGGTAAAGATTTGACATATTACTTGACATTTTCTTTTCTTTTTTTTTCTTTACATGGGCGCTTCATGGTTGTGCCGTTAACTGAAAGGTAAGTTAGCATGAATTATATCAGCCCATATTTTGGAGTGCGTATATACTGTGATTGTCTACCCATGGCACTAGCTGTGGAGGTAGTATCCAGAAGGCAAGGAGTCATAATTGTTAAGAAAGCCTTAAGAACTGGTGTGTTGTGTACAGTGTTGACAGATTAGCTCCCTGAACCTGTAAATACAATGCTGAAAGAACAGGCCAGAGGTATCAATCAGCCTCCTTCATCTGAACGAGTAGCTGAATCTTAAAATGATCCACAACCATTCATATTTCAGTATTAATTACTTCCCCATGGATTGTCTTTTTGTAGGTACTCAGATAATGTGCTTATCTCAAAATCCTAGTGACTCCCTGTATCCTCACATGTCCCAGCTCCCATTGGTTTCTAACTACTTGCCCAAATTTCTGGATTCTGGAAGGAGCAACTGCATGTTTTTGTATTTAATTCACCAGAACAACTTTCCTTTAACAACTGTAGGGAGCAGGCAATAGGAATACGAGTGTGCCGGAAGTTGTATATCAATCAGTATTATGGTTATGCCTTGTAGTGTCACACAGAAACATGGTAAAGGTGACGATGTGCTCCCCTAGCAATGTTTTAGGATGTCCTAATTTAATACTGACACACTGGCATGCTCAGTAGGAGTAGTTTCGGTTCCTGTTTGGAAACAACCTGTAAAAGAAAAATGCCTGGCAGAAGCAGAAGATAACAGCAATTCAGTCCGCAACACTCTTCTCTCTGGATCTGTCTTCAATACAAAACTAAATTATAGCACTGAGACAGTCACAATTTTGTTTGAAAGATTTCAACCAAAATAACTTTTTTCATTTTTTGAAAAGTTACAGAGTGATAACTGGGGAAAAGGCAAAAAGATTCTTCAGCATGACACAATCAGTGATTGTTGCTGGAGGAAGTTGGAAGGAGAAAACAAAAAAAAGTCAATTTTTCAGCAAGCTCTTGACTGAAACTTTCTACCTTGGAAGGAGCACACTGAAATCCCAACACTTTTGCATAACGTAGTCTTGAAAACATGTAAATATATTAATTTTTAAAAGTGTTCACAAAATTTTACAGCTGCTACAGGCAAGTGCTCTTGTATTTAGATCTGTTACAACCAGACATAGTTAGATTATCAATCAGTCATTTGTCAAGTACTGCAGTCCCTCAACTACAGCTCAATCAGCCTAGGCTGAGAGTGCCTCGTCTCCATCTCTAATGATTTCAGCATCATTCTTAGAATTGCATAGTTCTAAATACCCCTCAAAACTTTACTCCAACCTGGTCTAATTCTTCAGAAAATATAATCCTTCAAAACTGGTACTGAGTTAATACTTCGATAGGATAAAAAGGGATATTCATGATGCTGATTAGGATGGACTCTCAGTCTGACAAGCCATGAACATGAAATGCAAACTGCTTGTGATCATTTAACTCCTTGGAACACAGTATCCCAAAACTAGGCTGTTAACTCAATTTCCCTGTTAAAGCAATTACAACTTGCCCATGTACAATTTTTCAAAACTTTATACATAAATGTGATATATATTTCTTCATTTCCTGCCCTGAGCTTAGGTAGCATTGCTACATTTTGTTAAAAAAGCTGCCACATTTCACCTCACTGTTGGCTGTATTTCAGAAGTAATTGAAGCGGTTGTTGAAGTATACAAGGAGTACCCACACCACAAAACCTGTTTCCACAGTTATTTCAAGACATATCTCTGTTCTAGCAGAAAAGAATGCTTGTATAAGGACTATTTACATTTGTCTATACCTAATATATTTGCTTTTTAGAATAATAGCATCATTCCCCTTCAGCAGGCATGTAAGATGGTAAAACGTGACCACAGGGGCTGCCCGTTACTGAGCTGTGAATCTGCTGTTCTCAGTACCTATTCGATCTCTGTCAAATCCCAATGACATGTCTCTCATGTGGCTCAGGCAGGCTCCCAGGCTTGCAAAGTTAGCAGGAAAGGAATGCAGGTCCTCCCATATGCTGCTGGTAGAAACTACATCCAGTAAACGTGAGCTAGTGATCTAAAATCTTTTGCAAATTTGCAGTCAAGGAGATCTTGAAAACCTTAGGCTGCAGCAGTAATATTTATTTTGATAAAATAACATCTCTTTTTCTAATGTGCAGTTTATTAGAATAATAGGGGGTCTGAACACTAAAGAAAGGGTAAACACTGAACCATTTTGGCTGGGAACTGATAATCCAGAAGGAAATTTTTGGGAAGAGATTTTTTTTTAATAATTTTTCAGATATTAAGCCTCCCCTCTCATACTGTCAACGGATTTAGTCCTTTCCCTTAGCCTGATCAAGGACTGTGTGTGCTTTTATGAAGATGGGTTTTTTCCCAAGTCTTTACTGAAACTTATTTATGGCTCGGAGGAGAAGAAAGAGATGGGCAGCCCTCTTCTAACCAGGCAGCCCATTTTCCATAAGGTTTCTCCAGATGAAACCATTGACGTTAGGACCTGCCCATAGGCTGACTTCAGCCTGCAGTGAAGCGCTAACAAGGAATTACCTGGGGAATATGAGGAAATATCTTTGTTGTACCGCGAATAGTTTGTCCACTTTACAAATACGAGTAATGTAAACAGAAGCCGTTCTACATGTGTCATGGCAAGGAGACCAAGACTGTCATGGAAGGTGCTAGTTTAATGGCTCTGGCACACAGCCAACAAAAAGGCTATGAGGTCATACCGTTGCCAAAGGCGCAGGGTGCGAGCTGGTGCTGGAGGAGACGTAGCCATTATATCTGCTGGTGTAAAACAGAGTCTCCCACCAGCTGCTCTGATTTATAGGAGCTGCGAGTGTGCAAGCCAGCCTCAAAACCAAGGGAATACGAAACAAGCTTTATGCCCCTCATGTCCCTATCTTTGCAGTCATGCATTCTGCTCACTTCCCTTTTGGAGCCTCTAGCTTTTCATCTAAATATTAAAGGCTTCTCCAGGTCCCTGAGCCAGCTCAGACTTTCTTTGTTTAGAGATAGCTGTCTGCTTAGCCACGGACTGGTTATCAGTCAGCTTTGCACATTTTATTTATTGATATTCCAAAGTCAATCAAGGAGATGAGTGTCTCTTTTATGCAGCTAGCAATACCTCAGATAAAACGTTATTGCAATATATTATTCCATATGCATTAGTCTCAAGTGTGGGATCTATAGGTTTGAGCTACCTATTCATCAGCTGGCATCCAAAGGCAGATGTACACCTGCAATTTTCTACAGTAATACAAGAAAATATGTACAGATAACCCCGTACATCAAGGAAAGGAAAACCTGTAGATCCTTCCTCATAAAAGTGTAATATTCACTTGTGATATAGATATCAGCAATATAAATAGAAGTACTCAGATCTTGTAGACGAGGTCTCATAGCCTTCTAACAAAAAAGGGCCATGCTGCACTCAGCTCAGAGAAACCCTCATTACACATCTGTTCAGATGCCACTGGTTGTACATCAGGACGTCCTTCAGCCTGAAGGCTGATGCTCTCCTGAGTGG
>NW_008825104.1:2666346-2671256 GCF_000699105.1 Pygoscelis adeliae
CCACAGTGAAGCGTTCGAAGCAGGGGGAGCCAGGCTCCAAGCCTGGCAGTCACGCTCCTTTTTCAGAGAAGATAAAAGCAGCAGAGGAGAGTTACAGCACAACCACATCTCAGTTGTTAAACAGTACTTGAACACAATGTGTTTCTCGTTAGTTTAAGGAAGGATAAACAAGATTTAATATCTGGCAACAAACACAAGGTTTTTTTCTTGCCTTATAAATGATATTTGGATTCATTCAGATTCATGTAGCTTCCACTCACGTAAGACTCCGTTCCATTTCCTAATTTTCCATTTTCCTTATTTCCTAAAACACGAGTTGTTGAGCTAATGAATTAAAACACTCTGAGGTTTGGTTTTGGCTCTGTGTGCATCTGTGCTCTTTTACTACCATAATTCAATGTGACAAGTTTATTGTCCTAACAAACACTAGCACCTATTGTAGAACTATAATAAAAAAAGAAAGATTGCTTTAAGCAGCACATTTTCTGCAGAGAAGATGCAATGCTACCTATTGACATTTTGTTTTCCTCAAATCATGTTCCCCTTTTCATTCCATAGCGGCCACTAAACATACAAGTCTGTAAGCAAAATGGGCTAGATCAGAGTTTAAGGATCAGCCTCTGCAATGAGCTGGATCAGATGGAATTCATTCTTCTTATTAGCTTTCAGCTGATACTTATGAGCCTGAGCTCAGGACTCTGTTTGTGCAAGGCACATTAAACACTATGAATGCAACCCCTGCCCCAAGGAGCTTGCAGCTCGAAAAGACAAGTATGCAAGGATAAGCCAGATAAAAAGAAAAGCCTAGGATGTTGCAGAAAACAAAGCCAAGACCCGCCTTTGCTAAATCAATGTGCAAAAAGCCAACACAAATGAGAGGTCGGTTTCTGCATAAGAACTGACATAAATGTTTCTATACAAATCAGTCACGTTCAGCACAAGGCTGGCCCTCCAGATGAATGCCTGTCCAAAAAAAAACCAACCTCCCAAATCTACAGCTAAGTAAATAAACTACAATGACCCCAAAATAAAATGTGAAACATTCTGTTTTTCAAGGCTCACAAAACAAGATTTTAATGACTCATATGGTTTTTATTTGACCCATAATGGTTCTTTGATATATAGGGGCAAGACTTTAACTTACTAATGGAATAACATTTCCATGTAAGCCATCCTATAGCTAATGAAATGATCAAGCCTTCTCTCCCTGTATCTGTTTGAAAGGCTATAGTCAATAGCAGGTCTTGGAATATTTTACCAGCAGAGGAATGACAGAAGAGTGGCACACAGATAGAAACTAAACAGGAGTCACTTTGTCCCATTTGTTCCCTGAAAAAAAATTGATACTTCTGCAGAGAAACGTTAATTCATTATGGGGCTGGCTCAGCACACGTAATGAAGCAGTTGCCCACCCCAGAATACTTTTTCGGAAAGAAAGTGTCCTCTGCTAAGCTGTTTACACTAGTGATGCAAGAGCCTTGGAAAGGTGGGCTTCCTGCTGCAGTTGTTGCAGCAGGCTGTTTGGCATGGGCCAGGGGTGGTGGTAAGCTCCCTGCAAAAGCACTCTTCCCTGCTCCCTTCCCTCCTCTTCTCCCACAAGTTCAGCAAAAGCAGCGACCCGAGGTCTCCAGGGCTTGCTTCCCTTGCCCCTCTCCTCAACCTTGCTGCGGCAGAAGCAACCTGTCCCCAGGCAGGTCCAGTTCTTCATCCATGGGCAGAATTCAATCCTGCCTACACTACCGAGAAGTCTTGGGCTGACTTTCATGGGTGAACTGGGGGAAAATTAGGCTAGTTATTTCCATGCAGCTGTTTAAGAATCTCACTGAGGGTAATTAGTGCATTTCACTATATTAAGGACTGTCTCAAATTTCTGTTACTTTCTTATCTTTGTGAAGCAGCTCTGTGCCATTAAGTGGCAGAGGTATGGTCTCTTCTTACAATATTAGGTCCTATTTATTACATTCACCGATGCCAGGTTTGTGATGTTCTGTAGCCTTCAGCATCCTAGCAGACTGCATTAAGTACTGGATGGATCAATCTGATATTAATTTGAGTTTTTATGATATTTTGTTTAAACAATTATACAAATACAGCAGGCATCTGTGTGGAGCATCTTTGGCACAGTTCACAGAAACTGTATTTCACTCAGCTTTCATCCCTGATTTAAATTAGTTACTACTCAGGGAAGGGGCAGGAACAGACACAGGTATATACAATGTATGTGTTACATATGCCTTTTTTTTCCCTGATGGGAAGGGGGTGGTGCGGGGATGCAATTTTAAAAGCTTCCCACTTAGCCTGCTTTTTTTGCCCCAGTCTAACTACAAAGGCTGCACAGCCACAGCTGTTTGATACAGTGAGATACCATGTGCAACCCTCAGAGGAGGAGGAGCCAAGCCTCCTCTCAAATCCGCAGCAAATCCATACTCATCCCATGCTCCACTCCATCAGACAGACCAAGACTTTCCACCCTCAGCCCTCTAGGACCTGGCAGGGGGCACAGACCCCCACCTCCAGCACACAAGTGAGGGTGACCCAGGAGTTGCAGGGAAGCAGGCAGTGCCTAATCACATTTTTCAGCAGGGATAAAATTTGGCAGATCTGTATACAATGCTGAAATCCCTGATTAAATTTCAGAGGGCAAGGGAAGTAAAATCCTGTTCTTCTCTGCATTGGTGGGGACCAGCACGATGCACAGCTCAGAGAACAGAATTTAGCTCACTGTTTGTGAAAGTCAAAAAAAATAGATAAATTATTCATTTTTTTTTCGCAACTAATCTAAGAAAAGGAAATTCAGGTATGAAACATGAGGTGTTCATTGTATTTGTCAATTACTAAGAGAGAGAATAACATATCTTTTGCTAATAAAATGTTTTATCTGCAGGGTACGTTGCATCTGAGTAGATCTACATATACCCTTTTATTTCCAGACATGGAGAGGACAGAGAGGAATTGTCTTGCACTTTTTTCGCATGCAGCAATTTCCCAGGTGGAAGTTTACTATTGAGACTTACAACTAACATATTGAAATGTATTAAGAGGGTTTAAAGCTTGCATTTATCTTCATTAAAACCAGTTTGAGTTTGAAAGTTGACTTGAGGATAATTTTTCATATCAGGAGTGAAAAGACAGAGGTTTCACCCCAGCTTTTCAGTTGACTTAGGCAGCGATTTCAGACATATCCCATCAGTTTGGGATATGAAGAGTGAGGTTAATAGCATATATCTCTCTCCAAAGTAGTCTGACATCTCTTCAGAAAAACTTGTGTGAAGGACTAAGATAGCATTGTAAGTGAATTGAGTTAAATTCTCTTGTCTAATGATTCAGAATCTGAGCAGATAGACCTACGTATACCTAATCTGTGCTGCAAGTTTTATAAACTGGGAGACAGCGCGCAGCTCTTACAAAACCATGGAGCATATTATAAAAAAAATATACTGCTGTTTACAATAAAGTAAATACTTTTCAAAAGCATATGTAAGTAAGTACAATAATGCAAACTTTCATGTCAGCCACTGCTTGGGAAATCACATCTTTCCTGCATTTTAAACAGAAAAATACATATCCTCACAATCTTGTGGAGATAAGCAGAACAGTGCAGTGTTATCCTGCTGGATGAAGGTGAAGAGGAGGACTGATGTCCTCTGTGACTTCAACTTTCCCCCTTCACATTCTGCTTAAAGTAGCACTGTGTCCCTGAGGCCGCCTGGAACACCCAAGGTTGGGTGGGAAAGGAGCCAGGAGAAAAACACAGTCCTGACCCCTTCACGCCGGCGCCAATCCACAGGTGAAAGCAGCAGGATTAATGCTGCTGAAAGCAGCAGCAGAGAGCACGAGTGTCCATGGCAGCCTCTGTTGGGTCAGAGTGCAGCCCAGAGCACCACAAAATTGGCCCTGCAGCCTGCAGTCATGCTGAGCTGCCACGGGTGATAGCGTGGACTCAGGGGATGGTGCGGGGGGAAGGTGTAGCTGAGTGGGAATCTGCCTGTGTGCCCTGTGTCCAGCACTGCAGTTCTCTGTTCAGTTCTTAGCAAAATGGAAGGAGTGTGCAGTTCTTTTTTTGGCTTACAAATAGTCTGTGGATAGATGCAGCTGGGAACAGGCACCCAGCAGAGATCATAAATAAACACTTTGTCCCAAACCTCTGGATTTTTGGTGTTTTTTGAAAGAGGGCAACAGGCTATTGCATTTTTGTTCTTCAGCTGCTCTGCCTGAGAGCACTACAGTGTCTGACATGAGCACTGCACAATCCTTGTGTGTTGTAGATGATGTCCCATAGAATCATAGAATCATTAAGGTTGGAAGAGACCTCTAAGATCATCAAGTCCAACCACCAACCCAACACCACCATGCCCACTAAACCATGTCCCTAAGCGCCACATCTACACATCTTTTAAATACTTCCAGGAATGGGGACTCAACCACTTCCCTGGGCAGCCTGTTCCAATGTTTAACCACTCTTTCAGTAAAGAAATTTTTCCTTATGTCCAATCTAAACCTCCCCTGGCGCAACTTGAGGCCATTTCCTCTTGTCCTTTCGCCAGTTACTTGGGAGAAGAGACCAACACCCAGCTCGCTACAGCCTCCTTTCAGGTAGTTGTAGAGAGTGATAGGGTCTCCCCTCAGCCTCTTTTTCTCCAGGCTGAGCAACCGCAGTTCCCTCAGCCGCTCCTCATAAGGCTTGTGCTCTAGACCCTTCACCAGCTTCGTTACTCTTCTCTGGACATGCTCCAGCACCTCAATGTCCTTCTTGTAGTGAGGGGGCCCAAAACTGAACACAGTATTCGAGGTGTGGCCTCACCAGTGCCGAGTACAGAGGCACGATCACTTCCCTACTCCTGCTGGCCACACTATTTCTGATACAGGCCAGGATGCCATTGGCCTTCTTGGCCACCTTGGCACACTGGCGG
>NW_008825104.1:2671439-2672485 GCF_000699105.1 Pygoscelis adeliae
GATCCCCTCATCCAGATCATTGATAAAAATATTGAACAGAGCTGGCCCCAAAACTGAGCCCTGGGGAACACCGCTCGTGACCGGCCACCAACTGGATTTAACTCCATTCACCACAACTCTCTGGGCCCGGCCATCCAGCCAGACTTCACTGTTCCAACACCCCTGTTGGTGCTCAGCAAATAACATACTTGTTACATCTTACGGGAACCTCCAGTGAGGCAAGACTGGAGTAAAGGTGTCTTGAAATGGCTTGAAGTTAAAGGGATCTCAATTCTCTTTCTCTGGTTAGAAGGGAGCTCTTGGACAATACACCTCACAGTGTCTTGGAAACTTTCAAACTTTCTGTCTTCATTTTCTCTCCTTAAAATGTGTATAATGATACAGACTTCCCTTGCCAAATGCTGTGAGAGCTACATATGAAAATGCTATATGGGAATTAGGTGCTTTTGTTGTTGTTATTACTGCTACTGTTTGTGCATTTGCAGTGAAAATAAAGTTACTGTGCAAGGCCATCAACCAAAAAATCTTACTACAAAAACATGAATGTATGATTAATCCCCAAAAAGTAAATTCACATGCTCCACGTTAAGCAAAATATCTTGCAGAATTAGGTCAGACTCTGCAGACAACACTTGCAAAATTCAGCCCCCAATTTTTTATTGATTCTCCCTTTAAACAAAACTCAACTTTGATTTCAACTGCTTTTCAGTGATGCTGTGAAAGAAGCCAAAACACCTTCTCAGGGATTATGCCAAGCAGTAGTTTTGAACAGGTTTGGGGCAATATTCAATGAACTGTAACTAATCATTTTCATCTTATTGCTTACAGAGTCATTGCATTGGAATGATGTTTGGCTAATTTTCCAAAGGACACATTTACTGTGGATTGTTCTACATAGCTGTCAGGAGCAACAGTGAGCCAAAACATACTCTGTCAAGGGAAGTGTTTGGTTGATGAAATTATAAATAAGTCATCAACCAAAAGTCTGTTAAAATGAATCGTCATTAAATGTTTTTCTAAATACAGTGTTTAATCTCAAACTCCAA
>NW_008825104.1:2672529-2683980 GCF_000699105.1 Pygoscelis adeliae
AGATCTCCTCTTTGAACACATCATGAGAATATTAAGTTAGTTAATTTAAGCTATATGTGCATGCAAGCACATGCAGAGAAGCAAAGACTGTGATATGTTTTACATAAAGCAGGCCATTGTGCACTGATTATAATGTGTAAAGAGGAAATATGTTTATACCACAATCTATTCTAAACTCAAATAGGCAGCAGTACTCTGTGTTTATAAATATAAATGCAAAACCTATGTTAAAATAATGTTAAGGGTCTGGATTCTAACCACAAAAGCCAGGAAATTTAGAGCGAACCTTGAAAGTTTGGGCCTGATTCTGAATTCATGCTCTTGCTATGTAACTCCAGTGTCTTCAGCAATGGTTTGTACTGGAGAAAATACAATCCTTTGTCTGAGGCTCTCTAGGTATGGCAGGACTTGTGCAAAGTATTATCATATTTAGGTCTGAAGGCTACATACAAGAAAAGGATGTAGGCAGCTGTGACAGCATCCCCCAGGGCTTCTCTTAATCTAATGAAGTGTGTATATGCATATGTGGGTATATGCAGGAGGGGAAGGATGGAAATGTGCAGTCTTGGCATGCACGTCCTCAAAACTCTCTTTTGTCCTCCAGGACACATGTAGACTTTACGGAAAGCTTGGAGCAAGCTGAATATTATCAGTCTTTAGAATGTGCTTATACAATTAATATTTCTCATGATGCATAATTTACAACATTATGCTACTATGTTTTAAGGAGACTATAATAAAGGAGCACAGCCAGGGTTGTCCCCATTGAGATATACAACTGAAATATTAATCAAGAGGCTTCAGTGAGGAAAGGGGAGGAAATGACCTAGCCCTGTGCAGTCCTGTGTGGAGTTCTAGTGCACAGCCATGACAGGAAAAGAAATTCTGATGAAGGCAAGAAAAAGGCTAGGTCATTCCACCTAGACCAGGAGGGGACACGGCAATGAAGAACACTTGGTCTGGTAGCCGCCTCTAACAACAGGAACACATGTTGGCTCTGGTCTATTGGCAGAAGTGAACTAGCCATCCACATGGTGTTGCTGAGACATTGGAGGAGCCAAGGAGGATCCCTACTGTTATAGTGCATTTCATGTTTTACCTTTCTGCAGCTCTGTTCCTCAAAATTTCAGATATAAATCCTTTAGTAAAACTGGCTTTGAATATCTAATTTTCCCTAGCAGTAAGGCTGGTGCTCTGCTGAATATAGCAAAACCTTCCTTGGGGGATAATCTTCTAAGAGTGTCTGCTAGACAATGCATTGTGGAGTTCATGGGTGTTTGTAGAGCCATCCAGTATTCATCTGGAAGGGACAGAGAGTGACTGAAACAAGTAACCAAGCTACAGTGGGATATGTGCCTCAGTAAATGCTCACCCAAGGTCAGGGGTCAAACTTGGAGGTCACAATGAGCTTCCTGGAAGAGCCTTGAAAGGGTAGTTTAGGTAGAATTTAGGCACTAAAGAGAAAGTGAGCTAACTACAAAAGCACATCCAACTGCTTTGCTCTTAAGGAGCTATAGATGCCTAAGTATGTGGGAGCTGTGTAGCACAGATCCCATAAGCTCCGCTCTCGTGGTGAGAGACCTCCACCTTGACTGGCCTGTATCTGTCTAAAAGGAAGACTTGACACCCACCTTTCCTATGATAGCTGATGGTTGGCGAACCTCCTGAGAAAGAAGAGAGATGGGCTGCACACCCTCCTCAGCCTGGGGCAGCCCACACTCATGCCCTGCCATGCATCCAATGTTTTCCTACAGACTGCACTGGAGGTGCTCAGCCATTCCTTGTGTTGGAGCTTTCTTCTGGGCTGGAAGGCAAACAGCACAGCCAGAGAGGAAGGAGACACTGTCCACATATGTGTCTTAATAACAACAGCACTCTGCTGCCAAGACTGACACCCAGGTCAGGCAGAGGAAGGGCCTGGTGTCATGATCCCTCAAACCTCCACTGACAAATCCATAGAGCAGAACTGATGGGCTTCAAAAACAGGGTGTTCATCTCACTTCATCCAAAAGAAATGGCAGTCCAATGCACAGGCTGTGTGAAAGAGAGGAAAAGAAACATGGTAAAATAATAGTGGATGCTGGTAGAGTCCCAAAACACATCAAGAAGAGTGGAATATACCTAGAGGAAATGTTTCAATAATGGGTATGTTTGCTTAGATGCATATCATTTTCAAAGGAATTACAAAAGGGGATCATGTTAATGCTTCTGTTCCCAGTTAATGAAAATGATGCTTCTGATGTTTCTCCTACTTTTCTGTACTATCCGTCAAATAATATTTAATGAGACACAACTTCAGCTGCAAATACACTGATTGTCTTTCCATGAATAACATTGACACACTTTATGCAAATCAAGGATCATTACTTTACTAGCCAGTCCTAAAGTTCATTACAGTAGAAAACCTGAAAAAATGAGCATGTGTCATTTGCTATTAATTCTCAGTTTATTTAAACCAGTATTTTCTTTCAGATTAGCTTATTCATGAGCTCAGTGTCCTTACTAAGTAAAAAGATCAAATGCTTAAAAAAAAATCTAAAAACCATTGTAAGTGTGTATGGAAATGAAAGGATTGGGACTGCAGTCCCAGTGGACATACTCTAGTGAAAGCCAGGTATCAACTCAACTAAAGTAGCCTTCCGTGGGCAAAAAACTGATGGGGGAAAACTCAGGATCAGTCCATTGTTCCTACCCCAAGGACAGCAAAGAAATTGCCAGGAAACTTGTTCTTTATTAAAAAGCCATAACAAGACACACTGTTCAAATAAGTGTGCCAGATGAGAGCATTACTATATAAGGCTGGGTATAGAAGCCAAATGCAGAGATAGAAACCCTGCCTCCAGCCAAATACACGAACACAGATCATCACAAAAGCAAAGGGAAGGTCTCAAATAAATCATGTTGTCCTGCATCAGCCAATTTGACACACTGATACAAGCTGAACCTCAGCAAGACAGAAATCATCCCAAAGGAATAATATTCTTGTCTTCCTGTGAGAAGAGCATGTTTGCATATACTGCAACTGTTGTTAATGTGTCCTGGGAGATCTATACATAATTTCTATTGCATCTAGATGGAGTTGTCTCCTTAAGCATGTACTGAAGTGTTGAATTTTTGTAATATGCCCTTTCTACAAAGAACTCAGAATCAAAACCAAATAATTCTTGACCTAGACTTAGAAAAGGTTTCAATGTTCATTACAAATTTATATTTCTTTTATCAGTTTTATCTGACAAAGATTAGATATAGATGATTAGGCTGACAGATCAGTAGATATGCTCAGCAAGTCTGACAGTCTGCCTGGAGACACTGTAAACTTCATCACAATGCTCATCACCCTGTGCTGAAAGGAGGCCTCAAGACCGCTGTACACAAGTTAGGGAGATGGCTGCCTGACATCATGTTGGTTATGGTTTCAGAAACAGGTAGAAAACCTGTCAAAACAGGAAGGAAGGAAGGAAGGAAGGAAGGAAGGGAGGAAGGAAGGAAGGAAGGAAGGGAAAGAAAGAAAAAAAGAGAGAGAGAGAGAGAGAGAATGAGAGAACGAGAGAACGAGAGAGAGAAAGAGAGAGAGAGAGAGAGAGAGAAAGAGAGAAAGAGAGAAAGAGAGAAAGAGAGACCGAAAGAGAGACTGAAAGAGAGAAAAAGAAAGAAAGAAAGAAAGAAAGAAAGAAAGAAAGAAAGAAAGAAAGAAAGAAAGAAAGAAAGAAAGAAAGAAAGAAAGAAAGAAAGAAAGAAAGAAAGAAAGAAAGAAAGAAAGAAAGAAAGAAAGAAAGAAAGAAAGAAAGAAAGAAAGAAAGAAAGAAAAGAAAGAAAATGTCCATAGGACTTCAAATGTCTGAGAGAGTGAGAAAGAAGAGGGTGAGTACGATTTTTCTCCCGGGGACAAGATAACTTTAAAAGGACTGTCTTGCCCAAGGGGACAGACAGCATGCCTTAGACTTTGCCCAGCATTTTATCACCAGGGTGCCACTTGCAGGTTTTGCTGGATAGACACTGTTCCATGAACAGCTGGTGTGTGACTATGAAATCTTTGCCCAGAAACACCAAAATTCTATTACATCGAGTGGCACAAGGTCTGGCCATTCAATATGCCACCGTTATTTAGTGAACTGACACAAATTTCAAGCAGCTTTCAAGATATTGAGGTGTTTAAAGTAGTTGTAGATACAAGACAGGCTGCCAGATTTTGTGGTTTGAATTATACTTTTGTACAGAACGTGCTCACACCAAGCCATGCATTATTCATAATTTGGAATATTTTTTACAAATTTGTGTGGTTCCTTTTTTTTTTTTCTTTCAAAGAAAGTCTGAAAGGCTCATTTTTATATCTGAAAATGCATCCAAAGCTTGTGGAGGAAGTCCTTGTCTTCAGGCAACATGGTGCTGTCTTCATTCCCATTTTCCACAGTGGTTTCACTCTTTTCTGTCTTTGATGTGGTCTCTGGCACCTTGAAAGCAAGTAAGCCTATCTCAGCTCTTGTGTGCCAGCAGTTCAATACCCCCAGCCAGCATGCCAGCACCTACAGCTGAAAGCTGGGGGTGGGGAGTAGGCAGAGGGGTGTGAGGGACATCCTGAATTACATCCCTGCACAGCCTAGCTTCCAATTCTGAAACCAAAACCACAGCAGTTAGCCAGAAAGCTTTACCACCAGAGTCAAATAACATCCAAAAAAATGGGATTTACGCATATGTCAGAGACTGATTGCAGCTTGTCAGACACTCCAGGCTAAGTGATTTTAGAGCAATTTCTCCAATTACCAGTCTTTTTGTTTGTGTGGACCACCATGAGCAGACACCCAGAAATCTCACCACTCCATTAAGGACTTGGCATAATATACACACTTGCATATACATATATATATATATATATATATGCACGGGTGCACACACAGAAAAGAAAAAATACTGTAATGCCTGCAATTTCCTACTTCATTGACTGGATTACTTTTGAGGCTGGTTAAACAGACGCTGTGCTGGGTGGTTAGTGATTATCATTTTTCTGCAGTGTTAGGGTACTTGACATTTTCATTCCTCAGTGACTTCAGTTAAAAACAAATAGGTCTACCTGCAGTCCACATCTGATCGCCAGATGGTCTCTGTGCCTATGAAGCTCCCATCTCCAAGTGAATTCAAATGACCTCACACATACATCTTCAAACATTGCTATCTGACCACAAAAATGTATGGAAAACACAACATCTGTACATGTCTGCATCTTAAATCCCTGTTGTTTTACAAAATATATTGCTTGTCACCCTAAAGTCTAAAGTGTCTTAATGATCTGCAGGGGGAGATGCGAATGGTAGCCTATGAGTTTAGAGGTTGGTTGTTGCATTAAACCATTTCATTTCAACCAAAGGTCAAAAGGTGCAAAACTATTCATTTGAATCCACTGAAGCCAACAAATAGATCCCGTTAAGTACTCCAAATTGTCCCCAAAGCTCAGCTGTGTGTGACTGGATGTCTCTATGTTGTGTGTATTATTCGTGCAGCTGATGCATCCAAACAGTTAAAATAAACTTGAGATCTTATGAAACCATCACTAAATCTGCAGAGTTGTTTTTGCCTACATAACAAAGCATTATTAAGAATCACACAACCTGTAAGTTCTAGCATTGTTTCAAGGGAATACCTTGTCATATCAACATCATTGTACATGTAAACCCAGTAACACGGTAAACACAGGCACACTAGAATGGCTGGATGAAAAAACAGATGTGATATCACAAACATTTTCCAAACTACAACAGACTTCTAGGCCAATTAAACATGGTTAGCTTTGAATGGGAGAGGAAATATTTTTCTTTGCTGTTAAATGTCAAAAAAAAAAAAAAATTCCTTGAGGCATAAAAGCACAGTTCATTTTTGGAAACTTGCTAAAATTAATCAACCCTGCGTGAACTTTTAACCAAAACAAAACAAAAAAAAAGTAGAAATATATAGGGGAATATCACTGGAAACACAGAAGTGGAAAAAAAGAGATTTTGAGTTATACAGTACTTAAATGAATAAGAGCTTTTTCTCAAGATGACTTAACCAATCAGCATGGAAAAACATTTGCTTGTTAATCTTAGCAGAATATGAAGTTGACAAAAAAGGGTTGTTTTGTTATTACTACACTCTTTTAAGATTAAATGCAATAATGAGAAGACAGACTGAGATATTTTTTCATGGCAAAGCCAGTCTGCAACATTTAAATTTTGAACTGTTTTCCTTTTTTTTTTTGCTTACAAAGCAAACTTAGATTTTGACACCTGAGAACTCTGATTTGCCTTCTGTGAAATTCATTAAGATGACAGCTTACCAAGAAGGAAATGCCAGTCTAAGTTATTTGTCCCTTCTGCTTTACTGTGACTTCATTTTAAAAGGGAAGAAATCACATTTGAAAGCCCTCGGAATAGCAAGCCACCCCAAAGCTCAGGCATGCCAAGTTTCCTGCACTGATGCACGTTTAGCTCCTTCAAAAGCCTTCATCACACAGCAGAGTCAATAGTGGCCATCAGGAAGTAAAGAAAACATAAGAGAAATTCGGTTAATCTATCCTAGTAGACGAGGTCATGACAGGACCACGTGCATAAATAGCAGAGGTATTATTTTCAGATGTAGATGTCCCAAGCACGAGTGGACCAGCTGGGGAAAGGCTTCCTTGCAAGTCCCCTGAATAAATGGCAGCTTTTGGCTAGGGAGAGTGTGGGCTGGGATGTCATCTTTTTCTATCAGGGTCAGCTCAAGGGAAAGTGGGAGCAAACCATCACAGCAAAGACATAAAGAAAATCTCTTCCACTACACCTGAGGGGCAGTAATGCAGAGGAATGGGAGAAGACGGGGAGAAGCTGCTTTTTTACTTGCATTTGTTTTCGTTCTCATTGTCTTCTTTTGTCTAAAGAAGAGACGTGTATGAATACCAGCCCGCAGTTTGCAGTGTGGCTTTTTAATACTGAACTCGGATGGGCTCTTTCAGCCTGTGCACATGACATCTGCCCGATTGCCATGCACTTTAATTCCTTGACAGTGTAGGGATTAACCACCTACTCTCTAAAGCAAACAAATGCAGTCAGACCAATGTCCTGAAGGGTTTTTCAGTGATTCTGTGGCATCTGACATTTTAAAGCATTTGGGTTTAGATTCCCTTCATACTCTGTAATTGCAGCAGCAACCCGCAACCAAAGCATTTCAGCTCCCTTGAAGCTGCTGTTGCAAACACTTTTTGCACCGCTTGTCAGATATGAAGAGAGGATGATATAATTGAGCCTGCTTTAAAAAAAAATCAAACTGACATAATATTGCTAGTAACTTGACAGCTTTATGTAAAGCCTTCCCCAGAAAACCCAAGCTGATCACACTGCTGAAGACAAACAGAGGTTAGGGAGAAGGTTTAGGCTCTAGGACTCCTAGACTCAGCCTTTCAGAGGTTTGGCCATATTTAGCTTGCCCTTTGACATGACCCAGCCTTAAACAATAGCTTTGTGGGTATGCTAAATGGCCACATTTTGCCAGTTGCTGCCAAATTAATGAGCCCATGTCATTTTTAGTTTACAGTTCAGTCATAAAGCAGCCAAGTGGAAAATGAGGCAGGGACCGTTAAGGAGTGTCACGCAAATTTTCAAAGAGTATAGTCCCTAATTCCTCACTGCCCCTTTCAGAAGTCTCTAATCATCGTTCTCTTTCCTCCCCTTGCTTTCTTCAGATCCTCTAAAGATCCCCCTCACTGCGCAGAAGAGGCTGGCCAGAGAAACTAGGTGCCAGCGGCTCAATGCGAGAGGGTTGAGGAGGAGTAAAAATGCGACATGCACTCATGATTTGCACAAAAACTAAAACAATCTGAGTGGTCACCTGAGCTCCCCAGCTTGCGGCAGGGGGATATGGGCAGAGCGCGAGTGTTTCATAACTGGAGGTGACAGAAGCAAAGGGAAGCTTGCATGTAAAAAGGGATTGTGTTAAAGGGAATCCTATCCAGAAAAATGCTCGGAGACAAGCACAGCATAATTTTCCACTCCTTTACATAATTTACAGGCAGGAGAAACTTCCTCAATGAAACCTAGCTTCCCACCCCCACTCTCAAAACTGTTTTCTTGGTCTGTGGTTTGATCAAAAACCCAAAACTCAGTTCAGAGCTGACAAGCTTTCTGCTTCAACCCTTCAATGATACACATCCTGTGCAAGTGGTTTTACATGCTTTCAATCTGAAACCACACAAATCTTGCCAGCTTTCCAGTTTGACTTTGAAATATTGAGCAGCTTTGCTCTTCCCCATCTCGCTCACCTCCCACCTGTGGTTTACCTCCTCCTGACCGCTGTAACAACATATTTCTTCATTCTTAATTCTTCTTCCATATCTTCTGTCTCTATTTCTCAGCAGCTGTGGACCTCACCCTTCTACTCCACAGCCTGGGCTTCTACCTTGGAGATGTCTCGGCTCCTCTAAGTTCAACTGTTGAATTTTCTTGTGTGTGGCCTCGCTTGGATGCACAGGACTCTCTCCTTCGCAAGTGTCAGGGATCAACGTTCACGTTACCCTCGAGCAGCCTCCCTGGTTCCCTATTCAACTCAAATTTGTCCTTGCTGTTTTTAAAGCCTGCTTCAGACATGCCTCAGGCTCTCTCATGCAATTTGTCTCTCTCTGTTCCTCTTCTTGTTCTTCCTGATTGTCTAACACTGTTTCCTGTGTCCCTCCAGGACCTAAGTGTATTCCTTACAAATTTTCCTTGAAAATTTTTCTAGGACTATTCATTTGAACAAAAAATGTTTTTACTTCATGCTGCGTTCACACCCTTTTGGCTCGAGAGTAGAGAATGAATTTGCTAGCAGGAATATTTGCAGAAGCAGGAAATTTGAAGAATATAGATCAGGATATTTTTGGAATATGAATGCTGGAGCCCTAAGTATGAGTATTTACAAAGAGACTCAATTCTAGGAGGTACGTTCTTCCAATCGGGAAGCAGAACTGTTGTCACATGACCTCTGGGCCCATCCAAAATTTGAAACACATTTCACATTTTAAACACAGAATTTTCTCACGGAACCTCTTGCAAACCATTTACAGTCCCTGGGTTAGATTGTGGTGCTCTACCACATGCCCTAAACAGAGAGCAGTTCAAGGCCACACAGGAAGAACCAAAGAGATTGAGCCTGTCTAAGAAATATTCTTCCCCAGGGCTGTTCCCTACGTGCGGAGGTGAACAGTTGGCATCAGCTGGTAGGAACAAAAAGATTTAGGAGTACAGAAAAAGTTCCTCAGACTACCCCTGGCTATCTTGGGGTGCATCTCAGATTATCCTTGTCTTGATCTGAGCAAGCTTCCCCCAAAAGCAGGTATGGTCCTGTCCTCCTGCTCCAGCCAGGAGCCTGTCACAGCACCACACCCCTCTGAATCTGAGGAAACCTCTTCCAGTTCCCAGCCTAGCTTTGTTCCTAGCTGTTGCAGACACTTGTGTCTTTCAGATAAGAATACCATTAAGATGTCATTAAGCTATTTTTTCCTTCCTACATGCCAGCCCTTGTGGTTGCCTGAGCAGCAAGCAGATCATCTCTCAGCCTTTGTTTTTTCTGGGCTAAGCAAGCTGAGCGATTCTAGTTTTCTCTTGCAAGATCAGTTCTCTGTTCCCCTAAATGGGCTCCCAGTCAGCCCTTCTTGGCTTCTGTTCCTGCTTTAATTCTTCTTCCGGAAACACAGGTGCCCAGAAAGGTACATTTTATTTCAGGGGCCTCACTGGTACCTGAGAGATTAGCATCGGTCCCTTTTTATCTAGTGGAAATACTTCTTTTGACATATACTATAACCACACTTGACTTATTTGTTGCTATATCATGCCCATATCTATTTTCTATTCCTGTTATTTTCAACTGACAAGCTTAAATTTTATCACAAAATCCCTGTTACTTAGCAGTAAATGCATGATCTTGCAATTTGCACTGATGACTGTTATCCTATTTCTATTACTTCAAACCCAAAGCAATTCTGGTTTTCTTGCCATATATTCTGGCTCTCCACCATACCCCCTTCTTCTGTGTTGATAACAAATGTCATTAGCACATTCCCATGCTTTCTACCAAGTCATTATTGCTGTCATTAATTAAATGCTTAAACAAGTTTAGCTCAAGATTAATCCTTGAAGAGCTCTCTCAGTAACCTTCAGCCAGCCAGATGCTTCCCCTTTCTGTGTAACTCCTTTGGCTGTCTTGTTGATCTTCCACTAGTTCCCATATCTTCTCCATGTGAACTGATAATTTCTTATGTAATACCATGTGACATGCTTTACTGAAGTTGAGATAAAATAGATTACTATTATTTCCCTTGTTTAGTAATGTAGTTATCAAGGAAAGTCATTATTTTAGTCTGGCATGTTTCATCTTTTTCTAACTCAAATCCTATTTTTCACTAACTTCCATATATGTGACTATTCTTGACTTAGAAATTTGTTGCAAAACTGGCATACTGCTGAGGTCAGACTAAAAGGGCTAGTTTTCCAGATTACCACTTTCCTTTTTCCTAAAAAAATATGTACTACATTTGCTCTCCTCTAGGCAGATGCTACCAGATTTGATTTAATGCATCTATTCAGGATCCCGTCACCTGGAAGTGCAGTCTCACCTTAGGGGCTCAGGAAAAAGCTATCCCTTCCCAAAGCACCTTGTGCTCTCTGAATCATGTTCCTCCTCAGAGACAGCAAATTTCCATGCTCATACCCTCATTCTTAATTGGCTGCCCTGTCCCCACAAAAACAACCTTATGGAAAAGGGGGGAAAACTATTAGCTTTTCAGACTACATTCAGACTATGTGAAGTCTCAGCGCCCCTTTCTCTTCAGCAATACATGGTCTTCTCATTTTTTTATTCTTCCTCGTCTTCTTTCCTGCCCTTCCATTTCCTTTTGCATGGGCTCAGCTTTGACCTCAGCAGTTTTCACTCCGCCCCTGCACTTCTGATGCTAGTACCTACCTCATCGCTGCCTCCCTTGGTCTTGCACCAGACCTCAGCCCAATGTGCTAACCCCACTCAACAAAATGTGACCCAACACCTGTGCCCGGGCCCTGTCTACTCATCTTGCTGGTTTTTCCAACCCTTTCAAACATTCTGATGAAGTAGAGCATAACTCCTGCAAGCAGGTGCTCTATGAGAAAGGAAGAGGTATCTGCTGATTTAACCCCATTGTACAGCTGGGGAGATGATCACAATCTTCCTTCAAGGGCTGCTTTCAAAAGCTATCATGAAAGTCCTTGGGAGCAACGGACAAACATGAGAAAAATTGGGGTGGGTGCATAAGCTGTACCCCAAGAGAAGAGAGACCAATAATCGGCATGAATAAAAAACAGCTACAAGTTACTCACTCTAGTCTGTACAAGGTCTTTCTCTCCCTCTCCCTTTCTCTTCCCCTTTCTCTCTCTCTCTTCCACTCTCTCTCATCTTTTTTCTTCCAGCTCCTCACTTATCCTTCATTATTATTGTTCA
>NW_008825104.1:2684000-2684288 GCF_000699105.1 Pygoscelis adeliae
CTCAGAATGGCATCTCAGATGCTGCACTCTGAAGTCATGGAGGTGTAAGGTACCGCTTCTCCACCTGGTGCAAGATATCAGACCAAAGACAGTACAGGAAAATGCTGGCATTGGTTTCAGCCACTCATAGAATCATAGAATCATTAAGGTTGGAAGAGACCTCTAAGGTCATCGAGTCCAACCACCAACCCAACACCACCATGCCCACTAAACCATGTCCCTAAGCGCCACATCTACACGTCTTTTAAATACTTCCAGGAATGGTGACTCAACCACTTCCCTGGGCAG
>NW_008825104.1:2685331-2699949 GCF_000699105.1 Pygoscelis adeliae
AGGTCAGGCTGACAGGCCTGTAGTTCCCCAGATCCTCCTTCCGGCCCTTCTTGTAGATGGGTGTCACATTGGCCAGCCTCCAGTCATCCGGGACCTCCCCCGTTAACCAGGACCGCTGATAGATGATGGAGAGCGGCTTTGGCTAGCTCCTCCGCCAGCTCTCTCAGCACCCTCGGGTGGATCCCATCCGGCCCCATAGACTTGTGAGCATCCAGGTGGTGTAGCAGGTTGTTGACCGCTTCCTCTTGGATTATGGGGGTTTCATCCTGCTTGCCATCCCTGTCCTCCAGCTCAGGGGGCCGAGTACTCCTCACAACAGACTCTTCAGTCTGGTGCAGGAACAGTGGTGTCACTTGCATCCTTCACAGTAGTAATTTCTCCAAAATTGTCATCATCTTTGGAGAGGAATGTGGGTTAGGGAGGGCAGAGATGGGCCACTCAGAAAAGAGATAAAATTGGCCTCAGAGAGTTACCCAGGACTGACCATGGAGACACTGAGATACTGCAATAGTATCTACCCAGATAACTTTGATATTATTTGGCATCAGAGAAATTTAGACCACTGCTGTGGTACCAGCTTTCTGTGTGCTGCTGCTGCTGTGTGTCCTACAGGGAAACCCTCTTTCATCAGTGGTGTAACTGGGCTTTGTAGGTGCCCTTGGCCACTCTGCACAGCAGGTCTGAAGCTACCCCAATTAGTTCCTTAGGACCTAGACTGGTGTGGTTGACTGGCTTGGCATCTACAGGCATTCAGCCATAACCTGAGCAGCTAGATTTGCTTTAACCCCATAAAAAGTAGGCAGGAATACAAATGTGCCAGATTATCAGCTGAGGCAAACTAGCTCTGTATCACTGGGTTCAGTGATGCTGTGTTGATTGAATCCATAGAAGAGTTTGGCCTCAATATATCCTAGAGAAACAGTCTTTCAGAAAAATAATCAGTGCAAAACAATGTTGTCATTGGAAGCCTGGAACTGCTGCAAGTTAGAATTACTCGAGTTCTTTGGTGTGATATTTAAGCAGCAATGCTTGAATGCCAGGGAACTAGAGGCCAAAGAAACTATTCCAATTTGGATTTGGTAAGCACGGGGTTTTGCTTTAAAGTACATTAGTCAGACAAGTTCAGTCAAAAGTCATATGTAGGATTATTAGCTCTTGTGTAGGGGTTTTCTCATTTGTGTTGGCTCTTCAGATGCTGTGGAAGCCGTATTGAACAAAACACTGAACAGCTGAAGATGGTTGTGCTGGAGGCGGGGTTTTTTCCATGCCTTCCTCACTGTGCATCCGCTTGCTATTGGAATTCCACAAGAAACAAATTACATTCTTACAATCATAGTTTTGGGAAAGCAGTTCAGAAAAAGGAAGGGAAAAATATGATGAAAACTCCTTTTCCCAGCTTTCTTAGTATGGACAATGGACCCCGTGGTGTCTCATACAGTAAATAAGAGAAAGGACCCAGCAGTAATGAATAGCTTAGTCATGCTGAAAGAATGTTTCTAACCATAGGACTCCAAATTGTGAAATGGTCACAAAACCTTAACCCTGCCCCTTGAATATATTGTGAGAAAGACCCTAATTACCTGATTACTTATTAACTGTGTCACTGAAACACATTCATTAAATGAATTAAAACATGATTGAAGCCAGAAAGAGCAGTGTGTGAAGACCAACAGGTGGCCCTTATAAAACTAGGAGCTTGGGCTCATGTAAATGTGGGCAACCTGCAGGGGCCAGACAGCTCAGGGACCAGCAGAGGCTCATCAACAGCATGCTGAGGCTCCCAGTGACCAAGGGACCCACAGCACTGGAGTAAGGAAAGGTCTAGGGCAACTACAAAACTTGAGGCTAACTGGATTGCATGTAAAGACCATAGAGACAGGACCCTTTGAACACAGGGCAAGTTATGATCAGTGTAGCCTGGCAGGTGAGCTACCTAGCTGAGGGCCTCACAGATCAGTCTGGCTCACATTAGGTCCTCCACAGATAACCCAGTGGCAGGAGCTTCACATGGGAGTATTGCCTTGTTCTCCAATCCTTTCCTTAGCATCTGTTGTAAGATATGAAACTATATGGACTTTGGTCTGACTGGGTAAACCTTGTATTTTATGTTCTCATGACTTTATCCCAAGTGCACCAGACATTGGGTTGGGGCCTAACTCACTTCAAGTGTAGCAGATATGCTAGGAAAGACAAGTTATGGCAGATCCCTCCTCCTAGGCAGTGAAAGCAAAACAGCTAAATGCATCTTCCTGCCTCTAACACCACAGCTCTTCTGTTCTTTTCATTTTATTTTCATACCTCATATCCCAAGTAACTTCTGAAATCAAGTTCACATTCACATCTGAATGTTATCTTTTAATTAACTTTTTTCCACATTGGCGCAAGGCTTCTATTCATAAGCCACGCTGTCAGCCCTCCTGTGGAAGGAAGGAGGGAACAAGAATCTCTCAGCTCTGGCTCCCTCTCCCTTCCTCTTCTGCACAGGCAGTCTCAGTTTTCAGCTGCACTGGCCTCCTGAGTGGCCTGTGGGTGTCTTTGGGAAGAAAGCCCAGGCAACCATTTTGAACATGGCTTAGGCACAGCAGCCTCTGTGAATCTGTTCTGTACCATTCTCTACTTCTGTATTCAGTTACAAGTGTTATTTGGCACTAAAGCTAAAGGACTTGGAAGTTACCTCCATTGTATTAATTTTATTTCAAATCATGTGGCTCTAGAACTAGATTTATGCCTCCCACACATCAGTGTCTCTCAAGGCATACCTGAAGCCAAAGCTACACTTCAAAGCCAAGTTAAAGGTGCGTGTGAATGCATAAACATATGTGTTTTCCTTTTTTCCCCAACCTCCCCAGTTATCTGTGGTGACAAGGCCAGCACCCCGGTGGCAGGTCAGCATGTTGTCATGCAGTGGTTCAGAGCAGATCCTCTCACCAGATGGGGAGTAGGGCTGAACCATCCGGTTACGACACCTGCAGCAAATCCTCCTCCCATCCCAAGCAGGGGACTCCAGCTTTCTTCACTCCCCTTGGTCTAAGGCTTAGACCTCTGGCTCACCTGGCTTTTTTTTAAGCCACTCCTTAGCCAACTGATGATGGATATCAGAAAATTCTGAGCAAGCTGCCTTATGTCATGATTTCACAAACTGCTGGCCAGTCTAACACAGAAATGGAGGCTAGAAGTGAAGCTGTTGGTGTAAAAGAGAAGGTCCTCTTTCTCTGGTTTACAACGGGCTTTTCCTTCCTTTTTTTTTTAAACGGATAAACAAAAGAGAACAACTGAAGGGAGTTGTTAGAAATTTGTATTTCATAAACATGAAAAAAGAAAATCCCTTTCCTCTCTGCTCACCTTCTCTGTACTCACTAGTAACCAGCCATGGTTACAGACCAGAAATTACTGATTAGCATCCTGGATTTACACAAATACACAATCAAGACTGTCAGTGTATTCCGAGCAGAGAAACATTAATGATTACCATGTTTATAGCTTGAGTTAAAATAAGAAAGCCATAAAGACAAACCTCTGATAAGGCAATGCACACATCCCAGTGAACTGGGATTTTTCTACTGGGCACCAAGGTCTCCAATCTTGTTACTGAGTCACATGGACAAGCTACTTACAGGAGTGGGTATATGACAAGGTATCTTAACTTAGCAGGACTAAATTGGGTCAGTGGCTGTAGCAGCACTAGCATAACTGCTTGCTTTGGTCAGCCCGTGATGCACTAGACCTCCCTCTTAGGTGTGTTATTTTTCCCTTCTGTTTACTTTGAAAATCCAGCAGAGCCTATCTAACAAGAAGCGGACATCTCTAAATTACAGTGTGCAGCTTGTATGTACATTGGTGCAAACCATGTGTTTGCTTCAGCTATGTCATGCTGTAATAGACGGGTCTTTCATCAACAGCATGAGAAACGGAAGAACCTGCCAAAGTCAGAAAGGGACCTTTGTCTTCAGATCCCAGACCTTTAGCGGTAACATGTGCCATTGCCTCTAATACTGCAACTGGGGTACCCATCTGCTCTGTAGCGTGTTGCCACAGGTGTAGTTTGTTGTTGTTTCTGACCTTTTACATATGCTCTTCTAAACAACCAGACAAGTGTCTTTTTGTTTCACAAATGTTGTGAATCCTGTTATTTTCCCTGCAGCTAGTGCTTTGTATAGCAAGAACCTCATGCAAAGCATTACTGAAGTACAAACAAAGATCCCCAAAACTTAGCTTGATCACTCTTGCAGTCACTGAAATTGGACTTGGAACTCAAGCCTTAAAACACAGAAGAGGTTGGAGAGCGTGAGATCCATTTTGCCTGCTAGAAGAGAAAGCAATAGCCAGCTGGATGGTATTGCCACTGTTGCCCTAAAAATTATAATTAACTGATTAGGATGAATGGTTACAGACAGTGAAAGAAAAGAGGGAGGGATAACTGCAAACTTCAGATAAAAGGCATAATTGCATCACACTTTAGGTAGAAATTAAGCCCTGTAGTATTTTTGCAAACATTGGCCTGTGTCCAGCAAAAGGATGAAAGCTCTAAACCCCAGTTTAGAGGTTTGAGAGGTCTCAGGACACTGCAGAAAGCCAACAGCTGTTGCTGGAATATTCAGTCCTTTTCTGTGTCTCAAATCTGGAAAGGAAAAAAATACAAGTAACATGGAGGTAAAATGGAATAAGCAAGCATAACTCTTCATCCAGTAAAGCTCTGGAAAACAAAAGGGCCACCTTGCAAGAGCATGGATAAGGAGATAGATGGAGTTATGATATTTTACAAGATGAGAAAACAATTATAGAAAACGTTTTCTACTGCCGCTTATACCATCATAACTCTGAGAAACAATAATTGATTGACTGCATGGGAGCTATACAGGTTTGTGTACTGGGTTTGTGCTTTGCTAGTCAACACATTGCAATGAATGGTTGGGTTTGATTAATTTGCTCGTGTGTTTTTGCCATCAAACTAGAAGTAAGGAATGCATTTTAAAACTACTGATATCTCTGAAACCTATAAAATATGTGCCACATGAAAACTGAGAAGAACTATATCTGTAATTAGAGGTATCTCACTGGCATTGTATTATTTTGCTTTTGGCACAGCTGGGAATGAAAATGTCTTCATTTGCAGAAGCATCTTAAGTCTCAAATGTGAAAGGGTTTTATTATCTATTAGTATTTTTCAGTTCCTAATTAACTAATGACGCTCCAAAAATAATCAGAGAGAGCAAGACAAATGCTGTCACCATATTACAAAATCAGCAGAGGCAGAAGAACAAGAATTGGACTTATTCTTTTTTCTTGTGGTGTGATGACTAGACCATGACATCAAGCAACAGTCCAACGATTTCCAAACGTGTGACTCCCAGCCACTTGCTAGGAGCTGGTGTGGGGTTAGTGGAACATGCAGTTCTTGCTGTCTTTTGTGTTTTTGGCTGTTGTCATTGCAGAGATAAATTTGGAGCTCTACAGAATCCAGCTTCACAGTCTCTTGGGGATTGTTAATAAGCAGGAGTGGAGCCAGCTTCTGGGAGTGGAGCCACTAGTGAATGCAGGATGGCTAAATACCACAAAGTAAGGCCTGGCATAGGGAGAATGGGAAATTCAACAAGGCAGGCATGAAAGATACACAGAGGAACCAAATTAGCCAATACCAAAGCAGCAAATTAAGAAACAAAGAAAAATAAATTGCAAGAAAACTTACAGAGAAGTATCAAACACATACCACATTAGAAACAGCTACAAATACATACTCTCCTAAAACAACTTTTCTTTGCAAAGTAATGCTCTGGTTGCCACAGAAATGTTACACATCTATGATAGGGAGGGAAAATGTCCAGAACTTTATTCTATTTAGATAGATACATAAATGTGAGAAGTGCAATACTGCGTGAGCCCACAGATTTTTATGCCTGAGAGAGGAGTGTCTCTCTGCTCCTGGCTGGGGGAAAAATACCGAGGAAAGGATTATGAAAAGCAGGGCAAGGATAAAGTGATCCTCCTCCGGCATCCTTTATCTTCTGCTAACCAGCATCCTGGGGATTTCCTGAGCCAGAAGTTGCATCTGAGTCATCATGAACAATCCTCTCTAGAACCATCCCCACCTTGCTGGGTCTTTGGAGCCACTTACTGCGGCTTTGCTCCTGCTACACGTGAATTATGCCTTCTGTGAAAGAGTCCTTGGTCTAGCTGGTTTTCAGCCTTTTACCTGAGTGCCATCATAGTTTGTTCTGGAAATTTAAAAAATCTCTGTGACCAGATGATCTATACATAATTTGGGGGAAAGCCCAGCTTCTTTATTTAAAGAATTATTCAACTACAGGAAGTCTCACAGAAGTTTTTACCTTTCTCTGAAACAACAGATTCTCAGTTCTCCAAAGAAAAAGGTACAATTGTGACACTTTTTAGCATATCCTGCGTTAATGAGTATAAGTGTAGATTCCTGAAGATGGGCTGAAGCATTTCAGGAGATTTTAAGACAAAAGTGATTATGTTTCTTCCAGTTACAGGAGACTAAAAAAAAAAAAAATTAATTAGGCTTCTTCTTATATCTGTGTAACAAATCTGGACCGGGTAGATTTTTTTTCATTATAGCCTCCTAAAGAATGATTATTTTGCGTTGTAGATTAGTCAAGTATAAAGTACTTATACAGATATTAGCCAGTTCAACATGAATTATTGTTCATGCACTAAGATAACTAAAGACATTTTAGTAAACAAATTTATGGAGAGTTGGAAGTGGTTTAATATACAATAGACGTGTGAGTTTGGATGAGGAAATCGTATAAATCATGTTCTGTGCACAGGTGAAGAAAGTACTATATTCAGTGAGTTCACACAGTAAAACATTTTAATGTTTCTGTCAGTAAACTTAACTCTAAGCTTAAACTGCAGAAATGGTATGGAATTATCAATATAAAGTATGCTTAAGGAAAGTGTAAGTTTAGAAAGGAAAAAAATGTACAGTTGAAGACAAAACCTCTACCGCTTTGTACTGTGGACCACATTTGTAACTTCACTACTTCTTCCCTCTTGCACCTAGAATATCAGAATATTTCTGAACCCATTTTATTCACTTAATACATAGGATTTGTATTTTTTTTACTAGTGATGCCATATGAAAAGATGAAAGGAATTTCAATACAAAACATCCCTTCTTCTTTCTCAGTTTGCTCAGAATTCCAACAAAATACTTTCTTCAGCCTGTAGCTGCATACATCTGGCTAAAGTCTGAATGATTTGTGTGCATGCGTGTGTACATGTGTGTGGGTAAAAGTGCCCATGTGCATAAAAGCTGGTAGGAAGAACACCTCTGTAAAAAAGTAAACAAGATAATACCATCAGGTAAAGTTAATATTCACTTCTGAATATAGATAACTGAAAACCAACCCTTTGTGGCAAAACCTGAAAGACCCTTTATGTTTAATACAGCCCTAACTGAATATATATTAGAAATTAAATATGAAGTCATTTGGGTAGATGGCTAAATCTGGATATAGTTGTCCTACGTGGATTAGGTAGCCTAAGCAATGGAAACTCCTGCTATTAGCATCCTGTTCTGATGCCCAGTGTACATTGTCTCCTGTAGCTGACTTCTGGACTCCACCTTTGCAAAGCCTCTGCATAGAAAATGGGTGGAGATGCTTAATAATGCTGACTAGATTATTCTGTGGGGATAAGAGCAATCTATACACAACCCTTTATTAAACCCTCACAAATTCAGGTTATTGTCACTAACAAGAGATTCTACATTCTGAAAACTATCAACATCTCCTGTTTCACAGTTAACAGAAGAAAATACAAGGTATGTGCTGAAATTATAATGTATATTGTCAGTTGTTTTTTGATGCTGGCATGGCAGGGTAGTGGAAAGATTATAATCGAGCAGTCAGGATTCTTCACTGAGATCCGTGTGGCTATTGCCATCTGCCCTGTAGGGAAGCAGAAAGGGCAGGATTTCAAAATTGAGTCAATAACAAACAAAATGGTAGAGGTGACTTCGTGGGGACTCCATCTTATGACCAGTTAAACAAGGCAAGCCTGAAACAAAAATGTCCCCCCCAACTAAGAAGGTCATTCAGAGACCAGGATACCTCAGGATGGCCTTCAAAAAAATGGGAACATGGGGCAGAAAAAGAACAGCAGAAAGAGCACCCATGAAAGGCTGGGGTATTACCCTGTGCAAGGGATGCTCTTGGGACTCAGGACCCTGAGATCACCTTTGGTGACCCAGTTTCCATCACCTCCTATCTCCAGATATTTTCCAAATTGTGACATATTTCTGTTGCTCTACAACTCAAAATGGAAGATAGCTAACTCAGTGGCAGTGACTCCAGAGAAAATAAATTGCAGCACTAGTAGCACTGAAACTGTTTAGATTTCTGATCTCAATAAATTTGGGTCCTTTTGATATCTCCTGTTGTCTGGAAGACAACCCAACACAATTCCAAATTTATAAATGTTGTTGCCAAGAGATTCTAGTAAATATGTATTCATAGACACACACATTTATATATATTTTTATATTTTTTATATATATATGCTTAGAAAACACTTAAAGTTGGCATAAACATGTATAGAGTATACCCAAATGACAATACACTCAGTAACAATCAACCACAAGTGTTTATAAAAACCTGTGCTGTCAGAACTAGTCTCCCTGTCTATATTGGTCTGTTGCTCTGTCTGTGGAGCTAGAGCCTACCTGAAGGAATTATGGAAGACCCCCTGCAAGACAAATAATTATCAAGCAATCTAACTGAGTGAAACTGTTTAACTGATGACAAGCTGCTTCACACTGTGCTACATTATGTTATACCAATCAAATGCCTCAGTGGTTAAAATGAATTCATTGAGCTCCACATGGATTAAACTGACTAGAGTGCACTCATCATCTCCTTATGCAAAAGGAGAAGATTCGGTTCAAATGTTGATTTGCAACATGTCAGGAAATGTTTTCTTCAATTAAGTAATCTCATTTTAGAGTTCTGTGCCAGAAAAACAAACAGTACAACTTTTCTACACATGCGCAGTAGTTACATGCAGGATACAATCTTATGATTTCTGGGAGGCTGCCTTTGATAGCCAAGGAATTTGTATTTATAACAGGATCAAAGCTACAGAAGTATTAGGCAAATTCTGCTTTCCATTGCTCTGTATACATCATATATCATATCATAGCCAATGCATTTCCAGCAGATGTACAGAGATTTAGTGATCATAACAGAGTGACTCTAATGCGAACCCATGTATTTCATATTGGAGCTCTTTAGTGACAACGAATCAGTCCGTAGACTTTTCTTCACACAATCTTCATTATTTGTACTCCTTATGTGCAGTTCAATTCCTCACAGAAGTTTTTTTCCTCAGATCATAGAATCATAGAATCATAGAATCATTAAGGTTGGAAAAGACCTCTAAGATCATCGAGTCCAACCATCAACCAAACACCACCATGCCCACTAAACCATGTCCCTAATCAGAAACTAATTGACTGGAATAAAAATACTAAAGATAATAATAAACATGTCTTCCCTGGTCTTTACTGAAGAGATCAGAGATACAAGATACTCACACTCCTAAAATGGATCAAAACGAAACAAGAATACCACCACGGTCAGACAAACAAAAGCTACAGAAAAATAAGTAAATGTGCTATCTGGTTTTATCTCAGCTTTGAGCCCGATGACTGGGGGTTAACCACACACATCCCAAAGTCAATGTAGTTACAGCAAAGATGATTTTTGGCCTTGTGACAGTGAGTTTAGCATAGCTAAACTGGACCTAATAAAAATATTTTCACAGGGCCTTGTGATGGCATAGCTGACCAAGAATTATGAATGATTACTGCCGTTATCCCATCTGAGACCCCAAGCAGCGCACCATTATGCTGCACGCCAGATCTCCTGGAAACTTGAGGGTAGGGCAGCTTTGCTTCTCTCTGCAATTTTGCTCGCCCGGCTGCAGTAGCTGGCATGCAGGGCAAGGAGGCTGGGCTCATCACTCTGCTGTGGTACACATAGCAGTGGAACAGCACCCCAAGAGTGTGACCCTGAAGCTGGGGGGACCTAGGGAAGTTGGGGAGCCTGCACAAATATATATTCCAGGTCATCATTTGGCCCCTTGATCAAGTTTTTAGAGAGCACAAGCTAGGGTGGTTTTTGGGTTGTTGTTTTTTTTTTTGGGGGGGGGGGGGTTGGAAATGCATGCTCTTGCATGTCAACACATATGAAGTAGCAAGTGAGTCAGCACTTTGTTTCATATTTTCTCCAAATAAAAACATCTGTGATTTTCTGTTATTTATAATGAAAAGAACAAAATAAACAATTTAAAAAATGCAGACAGCCTAAGTATCTACTGTATCTATTGATTTGCCCTTGCTGTCTGTCACTCAGGGGGAAAAAATGCCAGAGAAACTGATAATCTACCAGGTGCTAGATACTCTACCAACCAAATCTAATAAGCTCTGCTGGAAGCTTTAGAAGCTGGTAGTCTGATCCATCCCCTACTGCTCTGAGCGGGAACTCAAACATGCTGCAATGTCCTTTGCAGAGCTAATGCCGAGGAAGGCTTATGATACACCGTGACTCCCCGCTGCTGGTCTTACACCACCTCATCCTTGGTGTGTTCCCCTTGAGGCCAAATATCCTGGCAGAACATTATGCACCTGCTGATGCTCTGATTCAAGGGCTTCATCCATACCCATTCTGTACACACCGCCCAGGAAACGGGCTCAGACATGGTCCCTGACCCATGCACGTATTGATACCAGCCTTACAGTGCATTGTGGCACACAGTCAATGTCCTCTAGGAAAAAGCCTGATGGTGTTGCCCATATGGATGAAGAGATATGGTGGCCAGCACTGACAGGGTTTCCTCACGTCTTTCCCAGTCCTGGAGTTTGCAAAGATGATTAAATGTGGGCAGGTATTGAAACACTTTGGACACGAAGCAAATTTGAATTCAAGTGCAGAAAGAGGCTTGCATTCATATGACAAGCTAGACGCAGTGAAGCCAAGCCATCCTCCAAGAATGAGCACAAGTATTAGTGAGAGCATCTAATAAATCAAGTTATGACCGCATATACAATTACTTAATCACAAAATTACAATGGATTTTTAAATGAAGGTTAAAAAATAGTTTTGAAAAAAAGATTTAGATTTTCCAGACCCTGTGGGATCTTTGAATTTTAAAGAGAGGTAACAGCTTCTTCACGGGAAAAAGAACTAGTCTCTGCTGGCTACTGGATTCAAGTTGGTACCACTGCCCTGCACAGGTCGTCTGTCTGAAGTAACGCCTCTCCTTCATTCGGCTTTGCCTCCTATCAGAGGAGGCTGAGCAAAGTCAGTAGATTTTATTCTTGCCTGTGACTGGCTGTTTGGCTGGGGGTAAAGCCTCATTTTCCCTTCTGTGCATAGGGTTTAATTTGACCTAACATTTGCCACAGAGATGCTGCAAGGACTAAGTGCTGTTTTGTGCAGCATCACACAAGATCTAGGTAGGATCCCGTTCAGCAGCTGGTGGTAGCGCAGATAAGGCAAGGCTGGCTGCCCCTGAGCAACCTCTTTCCCCATTGAGTTCCTATGTTTTGTTCCAGACAAGCTGTTGGATGCAGAAGGTAGTGTCCCATGAAATTCACCACATACACACACATACACTTTCTGTTTCATTTGCAACGCTGACGCCCTGTTCCTACAGTTTGCAGAGACTGGGATTTGTTTCAATGGTTTTAACTAGGCCACTGCTTGTTCTCAGTTTCCTGTTGCTTTGATCATGCATTTCCAGCTCTCCTCAAGTAAGTTGTATCCTCCAAGGTGGTTTTTCCCCTTTCCTGTGTTGGGCCAAAGCATCCAAGTGACCTTTGATTTTTTTCTTCTTCTCTCGCCTCTTTTTCCCTTTCGCCTTTTTGTTTTGTTTTGTTTCTGACTCGCCATATGTGAGATAATTGTGCCCACAGGAATTCCTTTCAGAGTGCCTAAGCACAAAAGAAAAACACCCGGCCAGCTCTTTTTCTAGAGCAGTACAAACATTTCCTTAAACCTAAGTGTCTCAGGAGGGGCATTGACAGAAGGCTCCTTTCACCCAGAAAGCCCGCTCTGTGCTGAGCTGCTGGTGAACCCTCAGCCGCGTCCTGCATGTTGACGTCACTGATGGAGCGAAAGTTTTGCCAATAAAAGCAGTCACGTTCTTTGATTCCAGCTTTATGACAATGGAAATGAGGTTAGAGCCAATCGTGCCGTGATGGATTTTTTTAATGGAAAAGGGTGGTGGGAGCCAGTAACTCTTTTGCAACTTGCTCCTTCAACTGCTGTCCCCCTGCATTGCACTTAGTGGATGCAGGCTCTCCTCTGCAGTGATAGCTTTCCCATACTAATAAGCTCCCAAGTAAGAAGCCCTGGACTAACATTAGGAACTTGCACAGCTTGGGTAGGGCAAAGCAATTTTTAAAACTACACATGTGATTCGATGGCTGCGAGGAACCATGCTAAGAAAATATCCCTGTACTCTGTACTCATCTTATTAAGGGAATAAATCTGATTTCTTCTTTGAGCTCTCCTCCCCTGGGGACTGAACTGCTAACCCCTTGGTTTTAATAGATGAGTTATGTCCCTGGACAGTGAAACACAAATTTTAGTCCTATCTTCAGCAGTTTCCATGAAAATGACTTGTGCCCTCTCCCAAGCACAGCTGCGCTTCAGGATGTTTCTGTCCGTCGCTGCACTAACAAGAGATAGGATTGCCAGGTAGCTTATCAGGAGGTCATTTTTCCCAGGTTCAGCACAGTTGTGTGGTGAGGAAAAGGGCTTTTGAGCCTGAATCCCACTTTGTGGAAAAGGCAGTTAGGCATTGCCCTTCTTCCCTTCCCTGCTCTGTCACTATCACTGCCAGCAAATGCCTGGAACCTGTGCTCCAGAGCAGGAACGATCCCCATTCCATGGACCACTGCATTAACGATAGTGACGGGGGGACATCTTCTGCTTCAGTGGCCAAGCCGACTTTAGGGAGGAGCAAAATCAAAGTAAGGAGCAAGACAGGCCAGAGCCTGGCTGGCAGGTAAGAAAGGAGGGGGAAATGCCAGTTCTTTGGGAAAGAAGCTGGTAGAGGGGCTAAGTGGCTCCTTCTTGCTCCACCAAGAAAGTCACAGAACAGACTACAGCGCAGAAGCCCTGGGAGCTCCTTCCCTCTCCACTTTGGGATGCAAGGCTCAGAACCGGCACTCTCAGTGCAGTCAGCGGTCACTCAAGTTGGCTGGTTGTTCACAGACCTTTGGTGGGCACCAGCAAGGAGGCAAGCACATAAACCATGTCCTGACCAGTACACTCCTGAAAGCACCTCCCAAGGAGGCTGTAGCTATAAAGGATATGAAGTTCCTGCACAGAAGACTTTTGCAGCACAGTCTAAGGTAATGTCAATAAAAAATCTGAAAGAGCACAGCTCTGTAGGAGTTTTTGCATTATTATTTATTCATTGATAAGGTCCTACTGCAGAACAACAATAAAAACCTGTGGAAATTTCACATAAGCAAAGCCAAGGGTCCAGTTTCCCAAAGACTTTAGTCACTGCTCCTAGTCCTGTTCAAGGCTGCTGTTCACAATAACCCGCTAACATAGGAGTGTCTGGAGCTGCTCCATCTCTGAGCCTGGTATTCATTCCAGCTATAATCGAGCCCTCAGATACGGCAAAGAAATCTGACTTAATTAAAAATGCATACTCTTTTAACCCACTGGCACAACACCATGAAAACTAAACAAACAAAAAAGCCCTGGTAAATAAAACCAGGGTGCATCGGGCAGGTTCTGTGTGGCTGCTCTGCGGAGCAAGCAGTGTAACTCTCTAACTGCCAGGAGGCTCTAGGATGTGCACCAGCACCGTAGCCCACCTCCAAATGCTCCCCATCTTCTGGGAGGGTACCAAGAGCTGGCAGGCCTGAAGTGGCCAAAGCATATCTGGAGGAAAGTCCCTGTTATTCTTTGACACCAAACTGAGTTAATTAAGTGATTGTAGGATTAGCAACCAGTATATTCAATTTGGCAAGATCTTTGTCAAACTGCCTAATCAAAATTAGATCCAGGACTTTTCTGCTCTCGAAACTCATATGGCCTCTTACTGAGGCCTTCCTGCCTGGCATGGTTCAGAAAATTCACTTTATCTATCTACAGTAAGCCAGTATTGCTTCACCTGGAGTATTTTTTCACTTCAACAACTACCCTCACACACACACACTTCTATTAATCACCTATCTCTTGGATTTTTCCTCTTTGCAGAGGAAAAAAAGCCCATGCTTTAGGGCACACTTTGGGTATGATATTTTTATTGCTGTTTTTATTAAAAATTGAAAGATTTCATTTGAGCTAAACATCTCCAACATTTGCAGTTGTAGAAAACAGATTTCAGAAGAATCCTTACAAAAAGACTGTACAGATAAGAAAACAACAATTTCCTCCTCTCTTTGTCTGAGAAGGAATAAAACATCTCTCTCCCCAAAAGCGTAACACTTTAGATAACTAAATCTTTTTAAAAGTGGATAGAAAACCAGCTGCATTGAAATATGATTTATTAACTGGCATTTGTGGGGGGCGAGGGTGCTAAATGTCCAGGCATTTGGAATTTTTATGACATGGAGCCAGATTCATACA
>NW_008825104.1:2700029-2703572 GCF_000699105.1 Pygoscelis adeliae
CTAATGTTCCCAATATGTCATTCAAGTTATTTATTGCAACTCGAGACCGGATTTCTAGAGTGCTATTAAAATGTCTTGGTTGTGTTGGATCTTGATTGCAGCTGGATTCGCCTTTATTTGTATATTTTTTTTAATAGGACAAGGAA
Source organism: Pygoscelis adeliae (assembly GCF_000699105.1). Taxonomy (NCBI): domain Eukaryota; kingdom Metazoa; phylum Chordata; class Aves; order Sphenisciformes; family Spheniscidae; genus Pygoscelis; species Pygoscelis adeliae. Next base: position 2,700,176 of record NW_008825104.1, read on the forward strand.
GAATGTGGCTGTGCATCCCAGCACGTGAGCGAGTTTATCAAATATGAGGCAGCAGCCAGAACAACAGGCAGTCGCATGGGAGAGCCCAACCTCTGGTTGGCAGAAGCACGTTAACCTCTCATTCATGTCACTGGGTTTAATACTCCAACTTTGTAGTAAAAGCGTCTTCCCCGAGCCAGGGTTCATAAAAGTGTTAGTGGTCCTTGATGTTCCCAGCAGAGGATAGTAAGGAAAACACAGCCCTGAATAGCTCACATTGATTGCAGCAAATACAGAGCAGGAGGGTCAGCACCATTTCCCAGCCCAGAGCCAGTGTTGTAGAACTGAGCAGCTATTCATAGCCACTGGACCGTCTCCAAGCCGTGAGTGTAAATTTACTTGTATCATCTTTGCAGAGAGGAACTGTGGTCCCCAGTGCCTCCCGCTTGATTCGGATAGACTGTTTATTTGTTTAGTCCAGTAATGATATTATCCACAGGGCTAGAGCCACACAGGGAGGATTAGGAATTCCTGGAGGAGAAGCCGTGTGTTTATTACCATGACATCCCCGTGTGACACAAGCCAACAGTTACTTGTGTTTGTTCTTACCCTCTCTGTAAACCTGGAGCTTGCAGCCGAGGGGCGAGGGTGTAGGATCGATCTCGCAATGGCACACGGCGAAGAGGCTGTTACAGGGAAAGTGGTGGGATTAGCATGCTGGAAACTCCTTCCCCGGCTATCTGCAAACAGCTCTATCTCAGGGTGCTTTCAAATGTAAATGACGGGAGGGGGGACACCAGCGACTGAAGTCTTTCCAACAATGATAACACTCCCAAACCTGTGCGTTTAACCTGCCCTTCAAGAACATTTAATAAGCCATGCAACTGAGATTTTAGTCTTTTCTAAAAGAAGCCCGGCGTTTCTAAAACAACAAACAAAAAAGCACCGGCACAAAAAGCGCTTGCAGGTATGTGCGTAAACCCAGCGAAAGTGGAAGAGGGGTCAAGGGGGAGGAAGAGGTTTTTTTCCTTTTGTTTTCCTTTTTTTTTCTTTTTTTTTTTCCCCTTTTATTTCCTATTTTAATAAATATTTAATCATGGAAAGGGAGGGAAAGGCCAAAAGTAACAAAGAACTGTAGGTTGTTTAGATTGCTTGGGAGCTCCCTCTTTGCAGCTGACCATTGCTACATGTAGGTTAATTTCCACATGGAGCTGGAGAAACTCTATCCCCGGTTTGTGAAGTATGGGTCAGCCGAAGCATGTTAATCTGTTTAGCATGTGTGCTTCGTGGAGGTGCCAGACCACCACCGTGCAAGAGCAGAAGCAGCAGCAGCCATGGTCCTTGGGGGTAGTTAATAAAGACTTTAAGGGAAATAAGTTTATAAAGGTTTCAGTTCGTGCACCGTGCCAGCTTTGGACATTTCAGGCTTCCAGCCCTGCGGACCAGAAAGCTGAGAAGTCTCTGGGCTGTTTGTAGCAGCCCTGGAAGGGAGAGCTCCGGTGCCGCAGCCTGCGCGGCCGGGGGCAAAGCGGGGGCAGCCCTGGTGCTTCTTCTCCCCGGGGACAAGGGGTAGCGGCACCAGCCGAGCCCCCCCAACACTCCGGGGGCACCCCGAATCCCCCGTGGCCCCGCACACAAGGGCGTCTTCACCGCTTTGGGCAACCTGAGATGTTTTCGGGACCTCGGTTTTAATCTGCGCCCTTCCCGATGCAGAGCCTCAAACCCAACGAGAGGCTTGGAGCGTCCTGCGCGGATAATAGCAAATAAAACTTTACGAGTCTATTCCTATAGCCCCCACACAATACAGACTAATCAACGTCTCGTCTCTCGCTCGGGGATGAGCTGCGAGGCATGTGGCGCTCGGACTGACTCCCCGCTTCTCTGTCATAATTTTTTTTATTTTCTTTTGAAATGCTAGACACTTATTAAGGCATTTTTAAATAATCAAAATATTTGCTGATGAGTATTTATTTTGACAAGCGTTTTGGTTTGGCTTTCGACTACCCGTTCAACTATATAAACTGCAGTATTAATTTACTATAGAACCAAATGCGGTTGAGATTATTCTGCCTCGGCTCTGGATTTCAGTCATTCGGGAGAAGTTTCTCTGGTAGATGAAATGAACAGTCACAAGCACATCTCCTTCCATTTTCCGGCGTGCTTCGCCCTGTGTTCCTCGGCGCCAAAGGAAGCTGAGCACTGCTCGAGAGCAAAAATGTCCCGCGAGCAGATACATCCCCTCCTCGTATCCAGAAAACAAGGACATCCATTCGGTCCCGTGGTGTCCCCATCCTTGCCGTATTGAAAGCACAGCGGACAAGCGGGCGCTGCGCGTCGAGGATCAGAAGAAGCCACGAACTGGGACAGGGGGGAGGCCCGGCACCGGACTGCTCCGCCCCGGAGGGGTCCCGGGAGGCGCCCCTTCACTCCCCGGGCACTCGGACCCCGGACCGGGGAACGACCCCCCGGTTTGGGCAATCGCCACCCGACAAGGCTTTTTCTTTCCTCCCGGCCTGGGCGCTCGTTTTGTTCTGCAAAGCGTTGTCGGCGATAAGATCGTGAAGAAGGGGCCAGGGCCAGGAGAAGCCGCGGTATAACCGCAGCTGCCTGGGGAAACCTCTGCCCGCTTTCCCGCGGCCGGGCGGACCGGCTCACGGCCGTCCTTCCAGGAATAAGCACATGTGCAATTTCCCTTGTTTGTTCTTCGCTAGCAGGAGGCAGCGGCGGGGGGCACCCTCAGGCGCCTGCTGCACCGCCGGGCTGGGGTCGGGCTTCTCTCGGCGGTGCCAGCTCCCTCCGAGCCAACGAGGCAAGAGCCTCCTTTTAGTTTTCCCGCCCTTTCGTGACACCTGCAGCAGGTCACTTTCCCCTGCAAAGTTTTTTTACTATAACGTTTTGGCCTTTTGGTTGGTTGGTTGGTCTGGGGGTTTTGTTTGCTTGTTTGTTTGTCTGTTTTACAACCTTGCACGTATTCTTCTTAGCGCGCTTTTTTGTTAATGGTAAAGGAATTGGCCGGTACCTAAACTGTGCCCTAGCTTATATATGCTGGCACTCCTTGCCGCTCACTCTTACCTGTACTGATGGAAGATATTTTCCATCATCCTGAGAAGGGCGGTGGCTCGTGCCTTAAGCCCACTGCTGAAAGCAGCCTAACACGCCAGTACAAGACACTGACACCGAACATGGAGTGTCCTTAGGCCGAGGTGCGCGGGGGGAAGGTGTCAACTGCTTCAGAACAGGGTTTCCCTCCCACTTTACTCTTGCGGGGCCGACACACGCACTCACACACAGATATTTAAGGATGTTACTGGGCAAAAAATGTGTGTACGAAGTAAAAAGTTTCTGGTACCGAACCGCGCCCCACTCTACTTTCCCCGTTGAAACCTTTCACAAAGTGTTATTTCCATGGGGAGCGTCG
>NW_008825104.1:2703650-2704772 GCF_000699105.1 Pygoscelis adeliae
TATCCCTGGATTAGCACCGTCCCTTCGCGTGAGAAGCCCTTTTCCACCTAGGGCGTTTAATGCTCTGCGGCACCCTCGGAAAGCAGTCCTGTCCTCGGGGGGAAGAGGAGGTCTCCCCCCAGCCGCGCCGTTGCTCCTGCCCCGAGCAGGCCCGCTCTGTCCCCACCAGCCGGGCACGGCGCACCGAGGGGGCGACACCCTGTCAAAACCCTCTTTATTGCTTTAATGACCTACAGCCTATTTTCTTTCCCTGAAGGATCCAGTCAGAGCTATTCCGTTTGAAGCAGTCGCTGTACATACGGCCTGACCGCAGGCCGAGCCAGAGTCCTGCGAGAGGAAGTTTAACAAAGAGTTTCGGGGCGGGGAAATGTGTATATTCTTCGCCCGAAATGTGCTCCTGGTCAGAAACCTGGGCTTCCCTCACCCGGCAGCTCTGCTCCCGGGCATCTCTGCTTCTTTTGGAGCAAGGCGCTATCACGTTCACTTCGGTCGGCAATGCCAAATCGCGAAAATGAGGTGGCGCGTGCACTGGCTCATGCATAATCGCGATAATTTAGTGACGTCCGACTAGCAGACCCTTTATTTCCGACAGCCCGGTCTTTACGGAGACCAGAAGCGTGGCAGGGTTGCGTGAAGACAGTAGGCCGGCTTTCCAGCGATTAGGGAAGCTCAGCCGCCTTCAAGCAGCCTGAGCTCCCGCCTGCGCTGGCACGGCCGCAGCGGCCGCCGGGGGGGCTTGTGTGGACGGGGAAGGTTCCCATCACGCCAGCCCGCACGGAGGGGACAGACGCCCGGCGACGACGGCTTCTTCGTGCCGCTGCACAGCGGGTGCCTGGTCGGGGGGACTCCCCAGAAGCGATGCAGGGAGGCCCGGCGCACTCCTCACGCCAGGGCGAGGGCGCCGTGGACACCGCCGCCCACGCGAGAGGGTGGAGGGGAGAGGGGCGCGAAGCCGCTTAGCGCTGAGAACAATAATTCCGCGGTCTTATCGGGAGGCTCCCTGCGAAGTTTGCGGGGGGCGCTGGCGTATTTCAGAGGGGAGCCGGGGCACCAGTGCCGGGCTGTCCCTCGCCGCCGGTGCAGAGCGGAGAGGAGAGGAGCCCGGCTCCCGAAGAAAGGCGG
>NW_008825104.1:2705230-2706503 GCF_000699105.1 Pygoscelis adeliae
TGGGGCAGGGCGGGCACGCGTGGACCCGGCTGGACGCGCGTGGGAGCAGGCGGGGCGCCCCCGCCGCGGTGCCGACACCAGGCCGAGGAGCACTTGCCGCGGTTTCTGCGTGTCTCATAGGGCAAACGGCGCTAGAAAAATAAAGTACCCCGAGCCAATGAATTCCCCCAGCGCGACGCGGAGTAGGCTTCCACTTTAGAAGCTCTCCCCGTGCAAAGAGGTATTTGGGTTGTCTCCGAAATAATAAATCCCAACAGCAGACAATAAAATTTACTATCACAGGAGTAACAGAAGCCTAAAATATTCCGAACATGTTCCTTGAACAAATAACATAATCCCTGGCACACTGGAACACATGGTTTGCTTCAAACATGTTTCATTTTGTCATCGCATTGAGTGTACAGTATTTCTCTTTGGGTGCAAGAGTGATTGATATCTTTGGAAGAATTGTTTGCAAGAACATGAAAGTTGCCAAAGCAAACACGTTGGAGGGAAGTGTGCAGAAGGGGGAGCAGAAGTATTTGGAGTAGATCTGGGTTTGGCGAGTTCACACAGAGGTGAGACAGCTAGAAGTAGAACAAATAAAAACATTCTGCACACTTCATCTAAATAAATTATATACAAAAATTGCCCTTTTGTAGCCGGCAACAGCACAGTTACCACGCTTCCCTCATGCCCCTATAGAATGTGGGCTGGAAGCCAACTTTCTTCAGCTAATGATTTGTAACTTTTGCTCCACTTGAATGAATCTATTAATATTTAGATCTCTCCAATTCTGCTCCATACGAGCTGTCAGCATTGTTAAACAAAATAATCTATTTACCTTCTGTTGGACATGTCCAGCAGTGGCTTGCGTGGCTCGATGATGTACGTTAATAGGTTTTTCTTACGCTCCACTGCACCGGCCAAAGACAAAACTTCACATATTTTGATCTTTCTCTTTAAAAAATAATGTTTGACAAAACTCATTAGATCGCGCAAACTTTGGGGTGTTAATTTAATAACTTCCATTCCTGAAGGACAAATATTTATTTTAATTCCCCTTTTATCTCTTTTTGCCATCAACATCTGGGGAAAGCCGTTGCTCTGGCTGGTTGAGATGGCCAGATCACAAGGGTACTTTGGTGGGAGACGGCGAGGAGTGCGTTCAGACACCTATTTCCGAGGCAAAACCCCTCTCTTGGGCAGATCTCCGTCCCTCAGAAACTCCCCTTAGTAAAGGCCCTGACCCTCCGCGCCCCACTTTCACAGCGGCAGGGACCCCCGGGGCCCT
>NW_008825104.1:2706891-2708399 GCF_000699105.1 Pygoscelis adeliae
GCCCCAAGAGCCCCCCGGGGCACGGCGAGGACTCGCAGGAGTAGAGGAGCGGATCGGTGCCGGGGCACAGGTTTCAGCTAAACCTCTCAATCCGGAGCTCTGACCCTATGCTCATGCTCCTTGCAGAAATTCCCCATTTGGATTAAAAAAAAAAAAAAAAAGAAAAAAGAAAAGAAAAATTCCCAGTGCTAACAAGGAAACTTGCCATATAACGCCCACGAGGAAAACAATGTGAAACATGTAAAATGTAGACAAACAGCTCAGCCACCTGCTGATTGCGACGGACTACCAGGCACACAGCTGCAGCTGCCCCTGGGTCTGGACACGGAGCATCCTCAGCCCTCATCTACTTGTTTTCCGAAGAGAGGTCACCAGCATCAGGGCTTCCCCTGGGGCTCCAGAAATGCAGATACTGGCCCTGGGAAGATCCTGCACTCTCTAAAATTAAGGAAACTCTCAAACTGAGTAAAACTCGGCAAACTCTCAACCACCCCTCACGCTGTCCTTTGATCCGTGCAGGCTGCGCACTCTCTCCTGACTGTTCCTTGGGCATCTCCGGAGCTGCGTTTCGTGGTGAAGGGCCCCAGAAGCTGTCCGTGCTGGAGGGGTGCCGGCAGGAGCACAGCCCATGAAAAGGGACGAGTGACAAGCCCGCCATTTGGGAGGGGGTGGCCTCCCTCCTTACATCGTCAGCGGCCCGGCCCGGCAGCCGGGAGAAAGTCTCCCTCTCGTCCCCCAGGGCCAAACCCTCCTCCCTGGAGGAGGGGACTCCCCTCTCGCTCCCCGAGGTGGGCCCCGGGGGTGCCCCTCGTCCCGCGGACCCCAGCGGAGCAGGGATGAGATCCTCCGGGAGCATTTAATGGAGAAATGCGCTCTCTGCAGCCGAGCAGATCTGTTCTCTGAGCTGGGGTCGCTTTTGAAGGGCGAAAAAAAAAAAAAAAGAAAGTCGATTCCATGTCCCTAAGGGAAATATTTGATCGGTTTTGCCCTTTGGACTCGTCCTGTTGAGTTCACTGGGATTAGACGTGATACAGGGTGAGCAGCTCCCCGCCTGGCCGAGGGCAGAGGACAGCGCGCCTGGAAGAGAGCGGCAGACCCGGGACACCGCGGGGGCTGCCCCGCTTCCCACCTGCCTGCTCACCCAGGGCTCAGAGCCGGTCCTTCCCCCGCCGGCCACGCCGCCTGATCGCTGGGGCAGAGGGGAGCACACCGAGCGGACCCTCCCAATTCTCTCCCGTTCCCCTCCCCAGCAGAGGGTCTCTGAAGAAAGTGACTCTGGTGGCTTGGAAGAAAAGGGAAGATGCCGCTTGGTTTTCCGTGCTTGCCACTCCCGTAGGTCCCATCGTGCTTGCCATCGCCGTAGGTCGGATCCCCCGGGATCCCACCCGCCAGCAGCTCAAAGGGGGAAAGGCAGGGGGAACGGGGCGCAGATACTTTCCCCTGGCAGATACGACTGTTTCTCCAGAAGGGCCCATCGGGTCGTTCTTTAAAAAAAAAAAAAAAAAAAA
>NW_008825104.1:2708632-2709186 GCF_000699105.1 Pygoscelis adeliae
GTGCGAGCGCTTTTCAGGCACTTTTGGTCATATCTAGCCCGTAAATTAAAGCGTGTGGGTGTAGCAGGCTGGTGTTAATGACGAGGACATTTTCCTCCTTTTCTCCCGTCAGCACCAATCTTATTCGCGTTTATGAGGACAAAAACCCCTCCATCGTACGGGGAAGAAGCGGCACCGCAGAGTTACGAGGTGCTCAGACACCGCAGTGCTCCGCCAAAGCTGGGTACCCCCGGGAGCGGGGCGCCCCGAGAGCTGCCCGCGCCCCCGCGCCCATCCCGGGGGCCGTGCGGCGGGAAACCCGGGTCTGACCTGCTCCGGGGGATGCAAACGCGTGTGTGCGTGTTTGGGTGAGCGTGGGTGTTCCCAGCTCCCAGCTGAAGGCACAAGGCGCCCCGGGGAGAGATTTCCAGCCCCCCTTCCCTCACCTCGCCCGGTGTCCCTTTGGAAACTGCCGCTCTCCCCTGGGCTTCCCGCAGGCAGCGTTTTGGGGGCAGGAGCCTCCCCCTCGGCGGGGGACCCTTCCCCCCCCGCCCCCCGCCCCCTTTTTACCCCGC
>NW_008825104.1:2709843-2710554 GCF_000699105.1 Pygoscelis adeliae
CTCTAATTAGAGAGCGATCCAGGGTGGCATTAGTTTCCAAACATTTTAATCGAGCTTTAAGCAGAGCTCTTTTCAATGACGGGAGATAAATGTAGCAACTGTTACCGTCCCCCTGAATGACCGCCTCCCATGGCGGGCATTCAGCCGTCCTTTCACAAGCCCTAAGCAGTTTAGTCTATGGACCCAGCAACACTCCACATATCTTCTAATTAGTCTAATTAGAAAGGTGGATTGATAGATGCAAGGAAGACAGAGTTAAGTTAGGAAGATGCTCAATGCTGCCAATCTGCGCCGGGGAGCGGCTTATTCTCTGTGGGAGGAAAAAGAAATAAAGGAGAAGGGGAAAAAAAAAGGAGAAAAGAAGAAAGAGAGAAAAAAGGAGAATTCCCCGAGCCTGACACGAAGGACAAGTCCCGAGGAATCCGAGGGGCAGGAGCTGCTGTCTCTTAATTGAGGGGGATACACAACTGAGGTGCCTTTCCTGGCCGGGTTTTCCCCCAGTGGGTTTGGCTGTTCGCCGTCCCGGGCTGGAAGCGCTCTCCGCTGCGCGGCACAGCCCCGGGCCGGGCCGCGCCTTCGGGGCACCGCTCCGGCCTCCGCAGGCCCCGCCGCTGGAACGCGGGGCCCCGCGATAACACACACGCGTGAAGGGGAAGGAAGAGAAAGGGGAAGGCGCCGAGAAGGGGCTTGCTTCCCGGGTCCCCACCTCGG
>NW_008825104.1:2711025-2711894 GCF_000699105.1 Pygoscelis adeliae
CGTGAGGTCCCCTCCCCGCCACGGCCCAGGCCAGTGTGTCCACCGGTGGGCTTCCCCCTTCCCTGTCCTCCGCCAGGCCAGCACAAAAGCCCGCAGGAGGAGCATGGTGGAGGGAAAGGTCCCCACCTCTCATTTCGGCACCCTGCGGCAACTGAGCCCCCGTTCCTCTCCCCACCTGCTCTCCTTGCTCCTTCCCCCCCACCTGCCTTTCCCCGCACTTGCTCGCTGTCTGGCACATTGGGATTACAGACCAAATTGTGAGCGATTTCAAATTCAATACTTCGCTCGGGAAAAGGGGGGGGGGGGGGGGGGGGGGGGGGAAACATTAACACCCAGCCTGTCGAAGTCCCTAATCAAACTGCTGGCGAAAGGGGATTCGCAGACAAAAGGAAACAATGGAAGTCTCGTTAGATCATTTTTCTGGACATTGTTTATGGTCTGGAAGGGATCAATCGTTTCAAAATGTTACCAGTAAAAATGATCCTGTGTGGAATGCAGCTAATCCTTTTAGGTTCCTGTCAACTGTTTCCACTCAAGGAATCCGATTTTTCAAATCAAAGGTGCAGAACTCAATTGCCGAGGGATTTATAGCGCCGGCACCGGGCTCCCCGCACCCCTCCCAGCGCCCCACGGTGTCTCCAAATGCCCCGCGTGGGTACCGAAGGCAGGGCCGGCCCCGGGCCCCGGGTTGTCCGTGTCGGGACGGGTTATCAACCCAGGGCGCTCCCTCGACGGCAGCTGTAGTCTGCTCTGCCGGCGGGCGGCCGGGTGCCCAGCGCAGCCGAGGTAGGGCGGCAGCGTACCTGGGGCCGGGAGGAGGCACGGAGCAGCCGGTCTCCTCCAGCCGGGCTCCCCGCAGCGTCCCCCGC
>NW_008825104.1:2711937-2713719 GCF_000699105.1 Pygoscelis adeliae
GGCTCCGCCCCGGCGCGGCCGCGGAGATTTGCGCGGCTCTCCGGGCGAAGCGCACCGTCTCGCAGCCTCAGGCGCAGCAGCAGCTCCGGAGCTGAGTTCAAAAGCTCTTGTGGGAGCGCTGGGTTTGGCTTGCCCGTGCGTTAGCAAGTTGTTGCGGGCTTCCTCTGGAGGGGAGGGGGCTGGAGGGGAAGGGAGTCGGCTTAAAAACAGAGACATCCGCGTCGCTTGCCGGTAGCTCCGCTCCGGTGCGCGGGCCGGGGATCTGCCTCACGGGAGGGCGGGCAGGACCATGGTCTCCCCCGAAAAACTTGTCCCGGTCACGGAAAGGCAGATGTCTGAACACCCGGGGAAGAGCCATCGCGAGGGGAGTCGTGCTGAAAGCGATCTAAAGAGGTTAATTTCCAGAGAAGGGCCGCCCTTTGGCTTTTCGTACAGAAGCGGGAGGCAGAGAGGAGGAGGTCTGCGGTTTGGTGTCAGCGGGGCCGCCGGCTGCCGGTCGCTTGCGGGACAGTACGAGGACACACGCCTGTGTGCGCTGCCCCACGCGCAGCGCCGTCTGCACGGAGAAAGAGAAGTTAAGGACTTCCAAGATGTTTGACAGGACCCACCGAGCTGCCCCAGGCGGGATTTTGTGCAATCAGAGGCAGGCTGGAATGAATAGCATAAATTATTTTCCACGGTCCGTTATTTCCGACCCCATGCACTGTCGGGCAAGCCAGCCACCTGACGTTACCTGTCCCTCCTCGCTCTGCACTGGACAATTTTATTTTTCCCACCAACAGTTCCTTTAATCGCGAAGAGACTGCCTTCCTTTACCCCTGCCTTCGTGCAGCCGACAGGTGGAATTTCACTATATACACGTATATTAGAAAACTATCAGTTTCATCTAGTGGTTGCTGAATAAGCAGACGTGACAGTGTTTATTTTACGAAAAGAAAACCCGAGGAAGACACCTCATTTATCTTGATTGTGTGTATTTCATGTATTTTGTTCATACGGGTGTGCACGTGCTCTCCCGTAATGACAGTTGAGAAGCAGACCTACGTCCACCGCGGTAGGAAGACCCATGTTCCCGCGATTTACAAGGACTTTCCAAAGCGTGGGCATTTGCCGGAGTGACCACCGCAGTGCTACAGATGCGCGGGCGTGGGTCGGTGGCAGCACCGGGCCCCGGGCACACACGCCTGAACGTACACACGCGTTTCGATGCACGCAGATGGTTTGCTATTGCGCGGAGGGGAGAGAAATACCTTCGGATTAACCGTGGATAAGGCTTTCCCAGTCTCAGACAACGAATTAATGCAACAACTGAAATCTGTATTTATCCTTTCGCTTCCAACATAAATTGTATAATTTATCATCTAAATATGGGGCCCCGCAGACTTCTGCATGCCGTTTTGCTCCATCAACAAAAGGGAAACTTAGAATCAATTCAACAGGTCTCTTGTGGTTTGGAGAAAGGGCAAGTTTAATTATTTTCATTAAAAAAAACAACACAACTTGCCCTCTGAATTCAGCTCAGAGATATAATTTCTGAAATTGGCTAGACACTGCATTTAAAAAAAATAAAATTAAAAAGTCTTCCGTCCCGTCCATATTCTTTTCTACTTTCTGGGCACTCCAGGGCCTAGCCAGTAGGTCTCTGCTCTCCTCTCCTCCGAGGCACAGCCCGCAGCAGGAGCCCCGCTGCCCCTCGCCGCGGCAGCCCGCGAAGCCGGAGCCCTGCACTAAAAACACATCTTCGTACGAGGCGCATCTTCCGCGGGGATCCCGCGGTGATTC
>NW_008825104.1:2714494-2714913 GCF_000699105.1 Pygoscelis adeliae
GTGCGGCCCGGCGCCGCGCCGAAAGAGGAGCGGGTGAAACTTCGCTGCGCATGGGGGAGCCGCTGGTAACAAGCTGAAAAACGGATCTGCTTTGGTTAGCAAGTCCCAGCGCAGGGAGCGTTTGGCCACGATCATAATTTCCATGATTTCTGTCAAATACAATATTATCAGAGACTACTGAAGTACTTACTGTAAGTAATGAGGGAAAGTATTACATACGGAGCGGAGCCTCCCGGGCCTGCCAAGGGACTATTAAACCAGATCCACTTTCCAACAGATCCCCCGCACAGGCCTCAGTCTCGGCGCGGGCGACCGTGCGCTCTGCCCTCGCCACCAGCGCTGCAAGAAAGGGAGCAGCTGAGAGCAGGTGAGGCCCTCGCCCCGCCTTCACCCTCCGGGCTGGTGGACGGGGCTGCCCC
>NW_008825104.1:2715389-2716122 GCF_000699105.1 Pygoscelis adeliae
GCGCAGTGTGCGGACGTGCAAACTAATCAGCTTCGAAACGGGGGAGGGAAGGGGAAACTTCTTTTACAGGGGATGTGGGAAGGGACCTAACACAGTCCTGCTTGCGAGAAACGTTATACAAGATGCTTGAAAAGAAATAATTAAAAAAAAAACCTAATTAAAAATATATAAATCACCCAACAGAAACAAAGAAATATGTGGAAGGAAACGTTTCTGGATAGAGACACTGTGTGTGGCATAAAAAGCGATTGAATACATAAGGGCTTCATTAAATTCCCAATAGATAACATTTGGCTAAATCTATGCCTAGATTAAAACTCTGCATAATAGCACCATAAACTAAAAAGTTTCTTTTTGTGTGGTCCTTCTGGAGGAACTGATTGAAACATTAGCCCCCTCATAGAGCAATCCCCTCCCAATTCAGCTCTAGTAATTCGTCTCTCAGCCCTACGGGGATATGATGAGAAAAGGAGACGGGTTAATGAATCCACACTTTGCAGTTGGGAGGAGGAGAAGGAGGCGACACCATCCTGTTTGTCCCACCAGCTTGCTTATTAGGGCCCAGCCTATTTTGGAGGAATTGCTCGCCCGGGCTCCGTCCCTGCGAGGACTACAGGTCCCCTCTGCTCGCCTTGAAAGCCGGGGGAGGTGGGGGCACGGCGGGCCATTTGCATGCGAATGGGGCGCTGCGGCCCGGCGGTGCAGCGAGCCCACCAAAGGGCTGCGGGGCCGG
>NW_008825104.1:2716885-2718920 GCF_000699105.1 Pygoscelis adeliae
GGCGGATCCCCCCGGCCGGGCCCGGGGAAAGAGAGTTAATCCGTCTCTCGTGAAAAGGATGCGCTCCCCCCTGGGATCTTCTCCCTTTAGTTCTAGAAACTAAACGGGACTCTACGTCTTTGTCCTCTAAGGGATCCGGGACACCCGAAGAGGCCCTCCAGTTGCGGACTGCAACTAGAGGCCAGCCGAGATCTTACATCCAGTCTTTCTACTTACTGAAAACCATTAACTTCACCCTGCATTGCTACAAACAAAACAGAAAAGCATAATTTTTCTATCCATGAGAATTCTTAAAACCAAGGTGACGAGGTACTTCGATATGTAAAAGCATGTAACCACACAAGCTTCCCCTCCTCACTCCAAAGAGCATTAAGAGGCATCCCTCCTTTTTTTTTCTTTTTTTACGAAAATTCACATAATCTATCTCTGAATCTACTAAACTGTTATAAATACAGTTGTACTTGAAAAGCGCCTCCCTGATTTGAAAAACGCGTGTTCTTAGTCCACAACAAGCAACCACACGCCTACTCTTTAAACCTGCGATTCTCTTTTCATGCCTAAGCTCCGAATATCTTTTGTGGGCTTTTTGGTTAAAAAATAATTTTAGTCTATGAAATAGGTATCTCTCGACCTTATGCGGGTTAAGACGAGAGTTCAGAATCAGAAAACCTGCTTTCACGGTTTGTTTCGTACACTTAAATATCCTTACTTCAATAGCTCGTGCACTTAATCAGCTCGTCACAGGAGGATATTCCAATGCTCATTTTATATTATATGTACTGAAAAGTAGAAACACATGGCCCTATTATCATCACAGCAACATAAGAGTCTAGAACAAATCGCTCTGAAGTTCAGTATGTGCCCCTTAGTAGTAGTATTTTCCTTTGGGCCTCTTGGAAAACAAACTGTGATGCAGTTGTGATTTAGAACACACCCAAAAGTACAAAAATAGTTTAAAACTGGCTTTTTAATCAGTCCCCTGATTGGTGCCTTACAGACTGGGCTTTACTTCCGCGAGAAAGACCTATTTCTATTTATTCTCTCTTTTGTCCTTGCTCTTTTTTTTTTTTTTTTTTTTTTTTGTCATCTTTCATTTTCTGCTAGGGTTAACAATGGTTTGACTGCAAAGATCATATTCTGATCTTCTTCGCAGTCAAATCCAGACATAGTAAATTTCAAGCTGTAAAATTCCTTGGCTTTTGTGCTATTAATCCCGAAGAAAAAAATATCAATGTCCCAAAGAAGGGAGAAGTATTAAGGAGTGAAGGGCCCGAAGACAATTGTTTGGCTGGGCTCCTTTAGTATTTGGGTTTGGGTTTGGTTTTGCGCTTTTTTTTTTTTTTTTGAAAATTAAAAATTTTATTTTGAAAATGTGTAAAAATTTTACATTAAAATGGTACAATAATACTTGCCAGTAATTTTTAACAATATTCCTTGTAAAGAATACGCATAAAGTACAAAATAAAAAACTCCGTAAGTCTATTATAATACAAAACACAGGTTAAAATAAGAAATTATAATCTTGACTTTCTTCTGTGTAAACATGTTAATCTTTTCTTTTCTTTTATAAAAGTACATGAGACAAGTGTACTAAAATGAAAAAGTATTGCTTTGTTGTCCTCCCTCAAGCCTTTTTTTTTTCCTGTACATCACTGTTTTCAAGCTCCTAGACCTGAGAATCTCTGAACTTTAACGGTTTAGAGACGTTATTTATCACCATTTTTTTTTTTTTCTTTTTAAGGGGTAACGAGTAACTTTCCGATAGCGTGACCGCCTGCCCATGCAGCATCTAGGCCTGGCTTTGCGTAAATACAGGTCCCGGGCGGCCCACCGGCCGCGGCAGAAGCCCCCCGAGTCCCATGCGCAATCCCCATGCAAAGCCCGCAGACCTTCCGGGCGGCGTCCGCCGGGCATCCGAGCGGCGGAGAAAGGAGATACCCCAGATCCTACCTTCGGAAAGACTCCCAAACCCTTAACAGTTAGAGATCCGGGCCGCGAAGCCGGGGGCGGCGGGCAGGGCGGCGGCGGGGGCCAG
>NW_008825104.1:2720946-2722629 GCF_000699105.1 Pygoscelis adeliae
GCCCCGCCAGGAGGGGCTCTGGGGGGCCGCGGGGCGACCGGTGCCCTCTTTAGTGGAAAAGGGGGGGAAATAAAGTCACACCTCCCCCCGGGAGGGGAGTGGGGGGGGAAGTGTAAGTCTGCCCCAAAGTGCTGGAGCATCTTCCCAGGAGCCTTCCGGAGGGTGCCGGGAGCTCTGCGTCTTCCCGGGCTGCCCCCAGGGACGGGGTCCTGCTTCCCGTGGGAAGGAGAGGAAAAAAAAAACAAATCAGGCCGGAGAGGGAGGTGGTGAGTTAATAAACTTCAGACCTCTGTCCGCGGGATGGTTTAGAGACATCTCTTCCCCCTCCAGAGTTTAATTCATTTACGAATGAAATCAAGTATCTCTCGATGTCGACCTCGCAAGCTCTCAGAGAACCGCCTCCACAGCACACCGCTAATCTCACAATTTATTTGTAGGGCTATTGTTTTTAACGGGAGAGAGGCAGCTCCCTCCATTATGGGAAACGCTAACAGAGAATTAGCGTTACCTCTTTCTTATGCAAAGGAAAACAATTCACCGGCCTTTAAAATGCGAATTCTGCTCTAAGTGTAGGAGCAACACCCCCGAGAAAGCGAGACAAAGGATTGCTTCCTAATTAAGTCCTACCGTTCCCAGTTTCAGGTGATAGATATATGCGAGGACAGCAGAAGAGCAGGCCCCCCTTTATGCGAGGGCTGACGGGACAAAAAAACCCAAACCTGGACATAAATGCAATCACCATGGTCTTAAAAAGAAAAGCTTTGAAAATTCCCATCACTCCCAGTTCTGGCAGGATAACCCACGATCAGGATCCGATTGGGATGGGAGGAGTAGGAGGGCATTTCATGCTCCGGCAGACATCATCGTGAGAAGGGCGGACTGATGCCTAGCGTCCTTACCGCTCAAATCTCGCTTCTCAAACAACTCTCACCATTTTCTTGAAATGCGTTTTCGATATATTGTCCTAATCCAAAGCTTCAGGCCACCCTGTTTCAAACCCAGTTCCATGGATTTACAGCATAATCCTTTCTACTATTTCCAAAGAATCCTATTTACATTTTGTTCACTACTAAGGCGCCTGCAGGAGAATACCACCAAAACTTACAAAACAGCCAAAAAAAAAAAAAAAAAAACAAAAAAAAAAAAAAAAAAAAAAAAAAGAAAAAAGAAAAAAGAAAAAAGAACCCGTGAATCCAGTAATTGATTACTATTTTTTTCCTGTAGAAAGACTGATAATGTCACTCGAGATTTACAGTTCACAGGAAGTAAAATGCCTCCTCGAATTAGTTTTGGAGTCCTAGGGCAAGTTACTACAAGAAAGGCAGAAAGAGGACTTTTCCTCTTCAAGGGGTTTCTCTTCTTTACAAAGAATATTTTTCCTTTTTACTCCCTTTTTGCTCCTTTTATTCTTGCTCTTCTCCTGGTACTTTCTGATGTGCCTGAACTTTTAAAACCATCTTAAAAACAAAAAACACGCTCTTAAATAGGAAGAACGGTGGAGTTTAAAAATTTTTGGGGAAGAACCGCTGTAGCAACAAAGCCGAACCAGAAGAGCGGAATCTGCCCGCGATCTCCTGCTAACACCCACGCAAGACGCACCGGTATTTCGCTGAGTGTGTGGCACTGCCGGCTCTTCGGCGGCACCGGGTCCCCGGGAGCATCGCGGCCCCGGTGTGCCGGGAG
>NW_008825104.1:2723124-2727628 GCF_000699105.1 Pygoscelis adeliae
CCGGGGCAGGGTGCCCAGCGTGGCCCCTCGCCCAAAGCAGCCTCCGGGAAGGGCGGGGCAGGGCAGGACAGGACCCCCCCGCCCGGGCGGGACTCCGAGACCCTAAGGAAAAGCAGCGTTTTGGGGGGACCTGAGAAACCCCCCTCCATGGAAAGGCTGGAACTTCCCCATCACCTTCCTACCCCCGCTCCGGGGCTCTGCTGCCCCATAGTCCTCCTTGAGGGAGCAGGGCTGCTCCCCTCGTGGGCCACATACCCACCCGTGAAACAGCCACCCCAGGCCCAGGACCTCAGGGGCTGTCTTCTGTGGTTTCCTGCCGGTTGTGAATGATGTAACATAACGTGTGCTTAAAACAAGACCAGCACAGAAGTGAGATGTGAAATACAGGTGTACAGGTAGGGTTTATTTTTTTATTGCTTGCACTTATTCATTATAAATTTTAATTATATGTTATACATGCAATTCCTGCATGCATATACAGAACACCCCACATTTTATCAGTGCAGTGTGTGTATCGATCAAAGCACTCTGATGTAACCCAATCAAGCAGCCCTGGTGGCTCCAGCTTTTCAGCTGAGCTCATGGCACTCCCCGGCAACAAGGCTGGGCCCCTGGTGTCCAGGACTCCAGCAGGGCAGCAATGACAGGAGCTTCCCCCAAGCCTCATCCCTCAGATCCAAACCTGAGAAGGGATTGGGTATTTTGGCAGCTCTCTGCAGCTGGCTGGAGAGCCCCAGAAAGCCAGGGCCTCCAGGGATGCTGGGCAGGAGCCAGACTGCTTGAATAACCTGATCTCCTTCTATGACAAGGTGACCCGCTTAGTGGATGAGGGAAAGGCTGTGGATGTTGTCTGCCTAGGCTTTAGAAAAGCCTTTGACACTGTTTCCCACAGCATTCTCCTGGAGAAACTGGCGGCTCATGGCTTGGATGGGTGTACTCTTCATTGTGTAAAAAACTGGCTGGATGGCCGGGCCCAAAGAGTTGTAGTGAACGGAGTTCAATCCAGTTGGAGGTCGGTCACAAGTGGTGTTCCCCAGGGCTCAGTATTGGGGCCAGTTCTGTTTAATATCTTTATCAACGATCTGGACGAGGGGATCGAGTGCACCCCCAGTAAGTTTGCAGACAACACCAAGTTGGGCGGCAGTGTTGATCTGCTCAAGGGTGGGAAGGCTCTGCAGAGGGACCTGGACAGGCTGGATCGATGGGCCCAGGCCAATTGTATGAGATTCAACAAGGCCAAGTGTCAGGTCCTGCACTTGGGTCATAACAACCCCATGCAATGCTACCGGCTTGGGGCAGAGTGGCACTGCAGCGGGGAGAGCAGCACAGAGCACAGCTTCGCCCAGCACCAGCCTCCCAGCTTTCCCCTGCCTGCACAAGACTGACTTCCACAGTTAGTGTTTTTTGCATATATATGTTGTTCAGTTGATTGCATATAAAGTTCAATCCCAAATGTCATTTCCTGAAATGTTTTCCCTTTTTTTTTTTATTTTTAGATGTCTCCAGGTATGCTCTGAGGCTTAGTAGAGAGTTTAAGATCCCAGTGGGAAGGATGGAATGTTTTTCTCAGAAGAGAAACCAGAATAAGCCCATTACTATCAAGTTGTTGCAAACATTGATGGAATTTAATGAATATGTCATCCCACAATGAGAAGCATCTCAGTGTCAGCCAGCCCACCTAATGTATTATAGCAGTGATGCTCCCTGTGTGGTAGTGCTTGTCTTTATGTTAGCTAGTACATTTATAAACTTGACCTATTTTCTGAGACTAGACAGGATCTGTGTTTGAGTGGATTTGGGGCTTGGTGCAAATAATCACAAGTATTTACAAACAGGGCTTGCTTTTTAGCAGCAAATACTATGTCTGCATTTCTAATTTGGAGCTTCTTTTTTCAGTAATAGACTTTCTATCTTTTCAACACTCTGGTTTGACCAAAAGGCATTTTTTTCTTGATTAAATCTGTTTTCTTTAAACCAGCTTTTCATCAGGAAAAGACTCATTCATGCTCAAGATCACTTTCTTGTTACACAAAACTGCTAGTTGACCTTATCAACACGCTTATTGTTATTAACTAATTCTTACAAGCTTTGAGATCATTATCCTCTTACTGAGTAGCTAGGATGTGGAAGCAAAGGCAGACAGAATATGTGATACTCCTCCAGGCCACAAAGAAATCATTAGCAGAAGGCAGATTAAAATCCTAATTCCTTGTCCGATATTTAGATGTGCCTTTTCCTTGCTAACTTATCCTGTTGCTCGGTGTGCTAATGCAATACAGTGTTTCTTACAGCACTTGAGTTTTGGTCCAGTGTTTCAGAGGAAACTAACAACTACAATAATAATGGCTGAACCCTCTTGGGTTTTGTGCAGAGGCCAAGAGAAGAACCGAAAGAGAGATAAAGCACAGCCCTGGGAGCGGGGCATGGTTTTGATCCTCTGTAAGGTGAAGTTGCCCAAACAGATCACTAGGCAGTAGCTAAGTAAGCTTTTACAGCTAACTGGAAAAGAAACCATCACAGTTGTTTCAGAACCACAGTAAATCTGTCTTGTTTTACAGAAATAATCCTAAATTGCCCCCCTCTAATTTGAATGCTGTTTTTTCTAGGAGAAATGGTGACTTCTTGTGCAGAGAGAGATATGCAAAACTCTACAATGTGATATATAATGCTTTTTTTTTCAGTCTTTATGAAAAAAAAAAAGAAAACTTTCAGGTCTTGGCTACTTTTTCCTATTAAATATGTCTTGGCACTTGCCTAGATTATGGAGTAATCGCTTGCACAACATCATTCTTTAAATAGGTCAGCCAAAACTCTATATCCAAAGCATTGCTCAGATCTCACTTAGAGTTTTACAGTTGGGTTCTGTCTCTCTAATGGTCTGAATCAAAACTGTGGATGCATCCAAATACCCTGAAGCAAGGGTATTGCAAATGCAGATCCAGTCTGTCTGGCATAAGTCTGTCATTTTCAACTAAGGTTTCTTCTTTTTTCTTCTCCTTTTTTTCCCCCCTTCAATTAAAGCATAAGCACATTGTTATTTCACAAAATTTAGAAGATATTATTTTCCAGGATGGGTGATATTCATATGTGAAAAATGATAAAGCCATTAACTTGCAATGCATCTTGAGTGAAACTGATGGAGAAGAGTAAAAACATGGAAATTCAGCACATATGTTTTGTAAAGAAAACCTATTGTCCTCTCTGGGAGGCTTTATTTCCCCAGCTTTTTAAGCAACGCTTCTTTGGCCCATAAATCAACATGGAGCAGGTCCTGGTGCTCAAGCCTATGTTATTAGCCAGAGTTGCAGCAGGGTTATATGTGTAGTAGGATGGGCATCAAAGGTCTGGAAGAGACCTCTCAGGACATTACAGTAGTTGTGACTGTTTGAGGTAATCACATTATATACAATGCTTATTGTTTTATTGTGGCTTTCTATCTTAAAAGCAGAGTCAGAACCCTAATTAATCCTGAACCATCACAGTGATAAATTTTCCAGAGGATATGCGGACTGAGATGAATTTTTCCATGGTTTTGTAAAGTCTCCCCTTTACTTGATTTCTTTTTTAACTCTGTGTTGTTGCCACAGACAAGTATAGGATAAGATCTCCATATTTGTTACATCTTGCCCTCCAGGATATAATTTTTCATAACTATCTTTATTGAATGGAATTAACTTTCCTTTATAAGTCTACAAAATATAAGGTGTGCTCAGATGCCTAAGTGCATGCATTAACATTTGTGTTAACCCAGGTCTAATTTTGTGACTGAGCCATTTGGAACAGCATACCAGAGCTTCGTTTTGGCGTACTGGAACCTGTCTTCTGGCCGCAGGTATTTATATTCTGGCATTTCCTTTCATAAAAAAATTAACTTCATATTTACAAATTATTCTGTGCATAATGACAAAAGGGATTTATAGATACTTTCTTCTTCTATTGTTGCCATTTTAATCATCTGTTGAGCACTTAAATTTGCTCTTTTTGCATTGCTATCTCCCTCTGTCCTTCCTGCAGTGACAGCTTTGATGCCCCATTCATCTCACAAATACAGTTTTTCACATTGCCTCAGATCTCAGCTGCACCTTTTTCTCCACTGTGCCTCGATCCATCCTCACCATTGAGTTCCCCAGGCTGACAAACATGGACAAGAGTGACAGCTTTACTTCTGTGAAGAGTAGTAATGGGAAACAAAAAAATATATTATCCCAAGCTGATCACATGCCTTCTCTAACTACCAGCAATCTCAGGACTTTGTCTTGCCTCTCATCTTCTCTTCATTCACCACTTCCGCTTTCCCTTTTTTTCTCATCCCATCCAAACACAGAGAGTGAGGGGTTCATGCCAAAGGCAGCTTTCTCCCTTTGCTCTAGCTCTAGCACACCCGTGGGTGTTGATAAATAAATCCTATTCAGGCAGATAGGAAGGTACAGTGCTGCCCAGAGGACTGCACAGGCTGAAGGTTTTAACTGTTTTGCTGTCTGTGGCATGCTGGCAGGGTGCTGCT
>NW_008825104.1:2731222-2738099 GCF_000699105.1 Pygoscelis adeliae
TGTAGCGAGGTGGGTGTCGGTCTCTTCTCCCAAGTAACAAGCAATAGGACGAGAGGAAATGGCCTGAAGTTCCTCCAGGGGAGGTTTAGATTGGATGTGAGGAAAAATTTCTTCAGGGTTGTCAAGCATTGGAACAGGCTGTCCTGGGAAGTGGCTGAGTCACCACCCCTGGAGGTATTTAAAAGATGTGTAGATGTGGTGCTTAGGGACATGGTTTAGTGGTGGACTTGGCAGTGCTAGGTTAACAGTTGGACTCAATGATCTTAGAGGTCTTTTCCAACCTAAATGATTCTATGGTTCTATGATTCTATGACCCACCATCACCTCCCCTCGATGGATTCTGGGGGACAATGCCCCTGAGGAACCCCAGCGTCCTGGGCCACACACCCTTCCTACAGATGGGGAGCCCGTGCCTGAGCAGAGCACCCAGGTGCTCACGTTGGGACAGGGGATAGATGAGCCTACAGACCTTCTCTGGCCCTTCATTCAAAATCAAAGAGCACCCTGGGCACGGTTTGGGGCACTTTCACGCAGCCACACTGGCACACTGGCTGAGGTGCTCTGGGTTTTCCAGAGCTGACCCTAACCATGCAGAAGGATGCCAGAGCCTCCTCCAGCTCCACACAGGTCAGCTGCCTGGTGGCGGTGTGCATCCCTGGGTGATTTGTTGAGCGTTTGACTAGGTGCAGCCTGTGGAAAGCCAGGTAAAGCCTGGCCACCAGCTACACATGCTGGAGCTGAAGAGCCTGCCCTGGGCTTGCTGCACCTTGCAAGACTCCAACACTAAAGGCTGCATTTCTTTTGGCGCGGCCTCATACATCTCCACACCCAGCTCTGGGCCTTACCTGCAGAACCAGACTTTCTGTTATTGAAATAAAACCACTTCCTGAATACTTTACACTTTCTGTCAATGTAGTTCCTTTGGCCAAAGATTGGACTAGATTCTGAGCTGCTTGTGTCATGGAAAGAAAACATCCTCCAGCAATGGCCATGCAACAGGATGGTGATGTCCTTTGCACTGATAGCTCTGGCTTCCATTGCCCAGTATCACAGTGACCACCATTTTAGCTCCACTTTTTTGTGGGTTTATCCCCCTCTTCCCTTGCTGTACAGTTTTGGGGGAAGCTGACACTTCCCTTAAGCCTTCTGCAGAGGCTGGGATTACAAACAGGGTCTCTTGTGACCAGGTCAAAAAGCAACACATTGGTGAGGGGCTGCAGCAGTCACCTGAAAAGCTGAAGAAGGCTGAAGGAAAATTTGGGGCTTCCTGCCATGCCTACTGCTGAAAAGGTTTGTCACCCTTGGAGATGACCCTACCCACCCCACCACTCCATTGTCAAACTTTGTTTTTTTCTTCTTGACCAAGTTCATGGTTGGTTTTTTCCTTCTTTTTTTCTTTTCCCCCTTTGTTCTATAATTCTTGCAGGGCAGATACATTTGCTGTGACAGGTGAAAGTCACTTCCTTTAAGGCCCTTTCAGGCCTTTAATTTCTGTAAAATGCGATCAAATGTTCTCAGGACCCTTCTGCACTTCTCGTCTAACAGAACACAAGGAGAGTTTATACCAGGTTAGATGAAGAGCCGACTAGCAGCATAAACTGACTTCAACATCAGCCAATAACAGATGTTTAGGGAAGACTATAGGAACAGGCCAAGTGTGTAAAATTGACTCCTAGCTGCCAGAAATCTAGGTTTCTTTTTTTTTTTTAACCAGAGATAATATCTGAATTTAATAGTCTGTGATGGAATTTCTTCTGTGAATTTGCCCAGTCACTTTTTGAAATCATGTACATCTACACCACTGAACATGTTCTGCAGCGAAATGTTCCCTAGCTCTGACCATGCATAGTGTGAAGTGCCTCTTTTTGTTTAAGCCAGTCACCTGCTCATTTAATCCGATGTGCTCTCACTTTTGTACTAGAAAAGGCAAGTAACAACTGTTGTTAACCACCCTCTCCCTGCTGTTCATGACTTTGTAGATTTTATCACAATTTTTTCCATTGGTCAGCTCTTTTTCAGGCTGAGGACTTCTGCTTCAGAATCACTGGATTAGTACGAAGTAATTCTGTACCCCTGACAATCCTTGTCATCCTCTCCACCTTTTCTTGTTCAGCTCAGGCTGATTATTATTGTAATAATACTCCAGAACAGCACAAGATGCCTAAATTTGCTTTTCCAGTTTCCATTTCAACTTATTATTTCTACTCTTTTAAGCCAGTGTCTATTCCTGATGCTAGTGGAGGGACATCTGATTTTCAAAATGGAGCACTGGCTGTCAGAGCTGATACAGCAGGGTACTCGTCACAGGAACAAATCATGTTTGTTTAGGTTACATTTGATTTCATGACTCCACTGACTATTGAAAACCTTTCTAACATTCTCCACATAAGCCCCGAATTCTTCGTTGTAGACACGCTCTGGCAAATTAGGAGGGAGATCCCATAATTAATGTCTCAGATATTTTAGATATTTTCCATTTAATTCTGTAGCGATGCAAGTAAGCCCTGAAGGAGTATGAACCCATTCATAAATGCAGGCAATATTGGCAGGTATGCTCTTCATTCACTTAGAAATCCTTGGGGATAAGCTGTACTGTGATCAAAGATAGAGAAGATTGATTTTTCCATCTACAACTAAGTGGGTGGTGGGTTCCTGCTAGGGCTTGAGCAGAAATAACAGATAGCTGCTGCAGAAGGAGGAAGGCCCTCACCCTGTCCAGCCTCCCCACCTCTGGCCACCTCCACTCACCACTTACCTCCTGCCGAGCACCAAGCTGGACCAGGAGGCCTAGAAAGCCAAAGGCAAAATCCAGAATGAATCGCATCTTCACAGCTGCCAAGACATTAGTCAAAGGTGGCACATTGACAGCTACACATCTAAAGTGGGGTAAATTTAGTCCTGATTCATCCTGGGCTAAATGTGCCATCCTTGGGTGGGACTGTGCTGATTTTGGGTCATGTCTTAACAACGTTTCTGACTTGTAACTAATTGACTTAGCAGGGGTCAAAACATTTCTGTGAGCATGGCTTAAATGATCAAGTTCTCTTGAATTCTGTCTATAGGATTTCTACAGGAATAATCTGTTAGTTTGACTCTTTGACATGTGTGCATAAATTTAAGGTACCATCTTTTTCACACACAGCCAGTGAGGAACATGGTGACTTCTGACTTTTACCTATTCTCTAGCAAGATCTTCATTGTTAACTAAGACTAACACGAAAGCCTTTCTAGACGAGCCTTTACCAGTCCAATTAACATGAACTCCCCAGTATTCGGCAAAGCCTGTTTGAACCATGTTCAGTGAAGGCAGGGGATTCTTCACGTAGCACTTCTCCGACTACTCTCTAGTCAGCTTCTGCGGGGTGTTATAAACAGAGAGAGGCACCCCACAGCTCATGAAAGGCTTGTGATGTGGCTTGAAGCCCAGGTATTTTGGGTTGCTGAGTTTAAGAGTTACAGGCATGGTGAGAAAAGGACACTGCTGAGGAGCGCTCTCTCTTCCTTGACACTGAAGGCTATTACGGATTACTCCATACAACTCACCGGCACGTGTTACAACACTGTAATATATGAGATGAAAACAGCACTGCACTTAAGTTCAATCTTCCTGGGCTCCTATTCAATGATTATATATTTAGTATATCTTAAGAAGTTAAGAATTCTTCAGTGAGTCTTATGTCTAGACTTTCAAAGATAGCTTCTTTTCCATCCATCTCTCTCACAACACTTTTGCTCCATACCCCATAATGCTGCTACTTTCCTCCATTAAATTACTAACATATAGGCATATTTTTCCAAACAACTTAGCGCTTTTCCTCTTATGTCCTGGAGCATCTACATTAGGAATGATAACATTATTATTCCCTGTGGTGCCCTGCTGATGTGCCGTACACTTCTTCTTTCTTGAGTGCTGAATACCGCATTCTTTTGAGCAAACATTTCCTAATGAGATTTTGAATATCAGACAGATTTCCTTTACTGCCTGAAAATACATTGAACATGCTCTTTGTGGTCACTGGTAGTCAGGACAAATATTACTTTACTTTAGCCTGATCACTTATGTTTATGACCTGTGATTCGTTTCCTGAATATGATACTAACTTAATACCTCTTCTCAACAAACCCTGTTATTACTTACGTAGCACTGGCCATGTCTTTCAGGAGAGCTTTTCCACTGGCATTTTGACAGCAAATGTTGTCATTCTTCTGCCTTTAAAATTCCACATAATTTAGGAGACAATTTTTCCGAGTAACCATTTTAATGGCCTTTTTCCACTCTTATGCTGCTTCTGTGCAGCTAATGAACTTTGTTTTAGCAATGTATGTTCTTTGATGGTTTTGACATCCTAACTTTAACCCTTTTTCAGAACTGAAAAGGCGCTTGCTGAGCTCAGGCTCCATTTCAGTGCTACAGGCTTTGGATCCATTTCATTTCTCAACAGAAGTTCTTCAGCTACAACTAAATCCAGGTTTAGGTTTATGTTTCCCATTACGCAATTACACAAAAAGGACTGGAGAAAGCAAGCCAATACTACTTTAGCATTCTAAAATACTCTTTCTCTGATGCAAAGTTTGTTTTTTGACCATCTGCTGTTTGATCCAGGAAATGTAACCAAATCTTACAGAGTCCCTTGAACTGCAGTTCTTGAACTGCTTCAGTTGATTCCTGATACAACTCAGTGATGTGGTTTTCAGCATAATTTGTCTTCGAAATCTCACATGAGGGAATATGAGATCATACCTCCAGCCCAGTTAATCCTAGGCTGACAGCTGGGACGGTACTTTCTACAGCTTCTATCTTGGAATAGTCTTTCTATGATTCATCTTCACTTCAGTATTTCAGCCTATTAAAACATTTTGCGTGTTTGTAATCACCAGTTGGCCTAGTAATTCTGAAATCTTTCTCATATATTGCTAGCAGACTGTGATAAATCTGAAGCTGAAGTATTTATTGCTTTTACTTTCAATAGCCTGCAGTGATTCAGGTTGGTTTTTTTTTTCATCTTAGCTCTGTTCCCTTTTGCTGCAGGTACATTGCCAATTTCATCTTGCAATAAATTTATAAGCTTTCATTTTAGTTCAGAACAAACTCTGTCCTCCCCAAATCCCCCCTTCCCCCGAATCTGTTTTGTTCCTTTCCTTCTTAATTAGATACTGGGTTTGCTAGTTCGGATACAGTAATACACGCTTCCTCCCCCCCCCCCCCCCCCCCCCTCTTTTTCAACTGATTCACTGTTCCAATTTTACAGATATGCTAGACCAAATTTCTGCAGGTCCCCCGGCAATCCTTTATAGCTGTTTGATCATCCTCTAATTTTTGGCTGTGATGTTAGTCTGCTGGGAGGCACAGGTTGCTCTTCAGCAGCACCTTTTCAGTCATCACCTTCCTGAGACCTTCTGTCACCAGATGGAGTAATTTCAGGTTTGTCATTCATTTTCACTAATTACAAAAATCTCAATTTTAACGGTGATCAAAATCTTCTGTACAAAGTAACACTCCGGTCCGGTGTAGTGAAGTGATATCATAAGAGCAAATAAAATTTACACACACATGAAAAACAGTGCCTTGGCAAAGTCCTGGCTCTGGGAATTACTAACATGGGAGCCTTAAGGTTAATCAATAAAGAAGGATAAATGAATTATTAACATAGTCTTACAGAAACAAGAACAAAGGGAATAGTTTATTGAGGATATTCCAGAGAAGAACTGGTTTAAAAGGCATTAAAATACAGGATGAGATGGCAAGGTCAGTAGTATTTCTACTGATGCCAGGAGTCCCATTGGGTTCGGTTGCGGTGATGATGGGGGCAGGACCACGGAGCAACACGGCTTTCCCTCTCTTGAGTCACTCGGTGAGCGTGTGTAGCACTGATGGGAACACCAGGCTTCTTCCCCCGTAAATCTGCTCCTGCACCCTGCTATGCGACACAGGTCCAGACCCTGCAAAGACTGTTTAGCTTTCTGCATGGTGAGAATGGTCGTTGGAAACAGACACGCGAGTTCCTGATAACCATGAGATTAGTCCCACCAGACTCTGATATCAGAGACAGCAAACTGAAACACATTAGCAAACCTGTGGAGGACCAAAATTGTAGACTGTGAATGATCTCAGCCCTGAGGAACGCAGGCTGAGGAACAGGGTTTACAAATACTCAAATGCAGCAGCAACTGCTTGAGATAGGGCCTTGGAGGTGTGCATTTGGCTCTCAGAACGGCATTCGGACAATACAGACAGTACAGGAAAAGGGCACGTTAAGACCTCAGTGATGGAAAATACTGCTACAGGAGAAAAGCTCTGGGAAAACCAGGGAGCGCAAGCGGAGCGTGTTCAGTGGTGAGCAGAAAGCAGATGCACACGGGTGCCTGATAACGTAAAAGAGGCTGCAGGGCCAAAGCGAAAAACACCCAAGATGGAGAAAAGTAAAAGCAGACAAGAGCTGCCACATGGGCAGTGGTGGCAGATAGCCTTGCAAAAAAGAAAAAAGCCTCAGCGGTCAGGCCTGGACAAGGGCGGCCAGGTGGAGGGGAGTTTCACCCAAAACGCCACGTTGCAGAGCCCCTGCGGCGCAGTTCGGCCCAGGACGGGCAGCAGGGAGAAGGGAGGCGAAGCACGGGGGGCCTGAGCTGGAAGAAGAAAAATCACGGACAAGGGGAGGAGGTTTGCGTTACACAAGCAAGAAAAAAACCGTAACGCCTACGTGTTTCCTAGGAAGAAAAAAATTAAATAGGTAAATGCCAGATGGGAGATGGACCCCGCTGTAGCAGGGAGCACCGCCGGAGAGGCCGCAAGTGGCGGGGGAAGGAAGACAGGCCGCGCACCGCACGGCGAAGAGGGCGAGGGCGAGGGCCAGGGCCAGGGCCAGGGCCAGGGCGAGGG
>NW_008825104.1:2738671-2767669 GCF_000699105.1 Pygoscelis adeliae
CCCTTGCGCCCCCCCCTGCCCTGCCCGCGCCCGCCTTCCATGGACGCTCTTGTTGCTTCCGCAGATGAAAGAAACAATCATGAACCAAGAAAAGCTCGCCAAGCTGCAGGCCCAAGTGCGCATCGGTGGCAAGGTAGGAGCCGCCTCCCCACGCTGCCCTCGGGAATGCGTGTCCGTACACGCACACCAAACCTAGCACCAGGGGTCCTGAAAACTGGGATGGGGAGCGGCCCTAAGTACTCTCAGCTTGGCTTGACTGTCCTCAGGGGAGGCTGTGCTGCTGCAGGGGGTCTCTAGAGTCAGTTCGACAGAAGAAGTATGTAGTAGCTGACACGCCAGCGTTTTCTGTTGGGGTTTGTGATAATATATTACAGCAGACTTGCAGCCTGTATTCTTGTACAGGCTATTTTAGACGGCATGTAGGATTTGAGGTGAGTAGACCTTACAGCAAGTGAGCTCGGGTATGGTTTTCATAGCAGATTATAGAGGGTTATGTTCCAAACTCTCGTCACAAATCTTTAAGATGTCCATGGCTGGTTTTTTTGCCTTCTAGGACAAAGTTGGAAATTCTGTACTTGTCATACTCTTCTAATTGTAGAGGAACATGCTCAGAAGACCTTTTTATTTTATTACAGTCTGAAACTGAATATATGTAGCTGTGTGATTACTTATAATCTGAAAATAAAAAAGTATGTTGAATATAGTCATATGCTAGTAAACATTTTAATTACAGTGTCAGTTTCAAGGTAAGAATTTGTTAGTGATTTTTTTTTTTATACCGGGGGAAGTGTACACACAGTATTTTAGAATACAAACTATTCAACAGAACTCTTGCTGACAGAGTTTTCAGGAGCTTTCATTCCTGTGATGAATTTTTTTTTGCCTTTATCTGGAGATTTAGGCAGCCTTAAATCTGGGTTAATGTAATTAACTGGCTTGGTGATTTTGCGTATTCTTTGTATGGGTTACTAGTTAAGCAGAGAACTGCTGTATTGTATTGATGATTGTGTACGTGTTACCGGCATGTGTGTACTGACTATAGAGGCTTTTAACGTTTGTCACATTAGAGCATGCATTCAGATTACAGCTCTTGCAGCATTCTGGTCAATACAGGTCTTTTAGAAACATTAAGCAAAGCTTAGAATATGCTGGTAGTGCTGTCATTCAGTTTTAAAATTGGCCTGTGAAATACTTTGAATGCCTGAACTTGACTTTTTAAATTTGTTTTATAATTGGAAATTATTACTGGGATCCTTCATGGCATTGTCACCGTATAAGTTGAGATGGGTGTGGAGGAGGCAAATGGGGAAGAGTCACTTCTTGTGAGAAGAGGTTGCACATGGCCTCTGCTGGAGGATTTTCATGATGTTGCAAGGCTGCAGATCTTACAAATATGCTAAGTATTATGTTTAGATGGAGGGCTATTGTATAGCCCTTTGTACTATTGCGTAGTACTTGTACAAACAAGTACTTTGTTATGTGAAATTTGAGATTTTTGTGTAGAATATCGCTATAGCTAAATGTCATGGCTCTTCTTCCAAACTTTTTTAGAGGAGTCGCAGATGAGTCTGTAGTATTCCATTGGTGGCCTGCTGTACCCACTCCTCTTTAATATAGAGGTAGAGGGGTGTGAACAGCATGTCTCAGCATGATCAGGATAGAATTTGCTTAGTAAAAACCTGTAATCTTTAGAAGCTTAAATCTGTGGAGATGAAAGCAGCAGCTGTTCATTTAAATTAAACTCATTGTCTGAAGTTTGATATCTATGTTTTAATACGGGTAAAAAGGAGGTACATGTTCCTATACAGCCTTTGATTCAGGACATCCTCTCACTAAATTTCAAAAAATCTCTTTTGTCCAGAGAGGCTTAATGTATACCTTATGTAGCTCAATTCCTGGGTAGCCAAGGTACTAAAATAAAGCCATTTCTAGTGTATTAGTGGTTTTCAAATTGCCGTGTGCGCTAACCTGATAGTAGCAGGGAATGAATATCAAGCTTTCTAGACAATGCCTAAACTAAAAAGCTGTAGTCTTCCAAGTGTTAGTGTCATGTGAATTTGTCATTAACGTTCCTCATTATTTGTAACTGGATTATGTTAGAGTTGTTAGCATCCAGCCAGTTTTCTAACTTCTGCCAGTTAACTCAAAAGGTATTGCAGCCATTTATACAGCTGGGCAGCAACGCGTTCTGTTATTGCTAGCATGTGGCAGATGGGCAACTGGAGTAGGAGGACTTAGATTAGTAGCTATAGTGTGTCAGAAGGGAGCTTAGTTTCACCTGTTCTTGGACATTTTATGTCAGATTTACTGAAGCCTTAATGATTGTGCAAGGAAGTATAGAATGACACTTTCTGCTTTTTCATAGCTATAGATATTTTCTAATATGGGACAGTTATTTCCCTGGAGAAACCTAGAGCTCCGTGTCTGTAGGGCAACTTAATCTTTGCTTGTTTTGCTTTCTAAACAGGAGTGGTCTGGAATAATATGTAGAAGTATTTTTTTAAAACATACTTATAAAATATTTTGGGAAAATAAGTGTTCTTCAAATATGTATGTGTAAATCCATCAG
The DNA here is from genome assembly GCF_000699105.1 of Pygoscelis adeliae. Lineage (NCBI taxonomy): Eukaryota > Metazoa > Chordata > Aves > Sphenisciformes > Spheniscidae > Pygoscelis > Pygoscelis adeliae. The sequence goes on from NW_008825104.1 coordinate 2,741,241, forward strand.
ATGGGAGATGTCTATTTGGAATAAAAATTGAGTATTTTGATTTTTCTCATATTCATTTGTTAATGAATGTTAAAGTTGGTAACTTTATGGCCTCTGACTATTATAAAAATTTGGCTACAATTTAAGAAAGATGATCTAACGAAAAATTCATAAGCTTCAGAAATTACCTAAAACTGTGCTCATTCTTCAGTTTTATGCCTATGATAACAGATAAGGGTAAACTTGAAATTTTTCTTTTCTAAAATGGTGCGGAATCCCTATAAGAATTGTGGCATAAATGTTCTCTGGTGCATCGCTGCCTAAAACCTCACATTTCTGACAGGCATGCAAAGCTTGCCTTATAGCAAGGGAAAGATCGCTGCAGTGCTGTTGGAAGGGTGGGGTTGTGTGCACTGTGACACAGAAGCAGAACTTTGTATGTTAAGTTGATTTGTAGGTGCCTACAGAGTACTTATATGGCCCTGAGGATTAGAGTTTGTGAAGAACTACTTAAGTATTAATTTGTAACTTTTTTTTTTTTTTGCAAAGGGTACTGCCCGCAGAAAGAAGAAGGTTGTCCACAGAACAGCTACAGCAGATGACAAGAAACTTCAGTTTTCTTTGAAGAAATTGGGAGTCAACAATATTTCTGGAATTGAAGAGGTAATTGCTTCAAAGGAAAAAATAGTTTTCTATATAGAAATATAGAATGTATCAAAATCAATTTCCTGGTAAGTAACATCCTAAACTTGTCTGTAAATTATCAGTAGGTCTTTATTGAGCTTTAAGAACTTCAGTTTCCTGTTAAATTGAAAAATCTTGCTAAACTGCTTCAAATATTGAATTTTTTTTCTTGCAGGTAAACATGTTTACCAACCAGGGAACAGTCATTCACTTCAATAACCCTAAAGTTCAGGCATCTCTGGCTGCTAACACTTTCACTATCACTGGCCATGCTGAGACAAAGCAGCTGACAGAAATGCTTCCTAGCATCTTAAATCAGCTTGGAGCTGACAGTCTGACCAGCCTGAGGAGATTGGCAGAAGCTCTACCGAAGCAACGTAAGTTGAAACTTGAATGCATTTCATGCCAGCAGCTGACATGAGGCTTATTTGTATAGCAGCAGTGAAATTCAGTGCACTCGTGCTGTCTGCATGCGTATTATAAAATGCTTATAAAGAAATGGAGCTTCTGGATCTTATTTATAGCTCAAATCCAATGATGAGTATAACTGAATAAAGCAGAGGCACCTGTCAGCGTCTCTTGCAGCTGGTCTAGGACTGGAAGGCTGTAGCCAGACTTGATTTCATGGTGGTTTACTCCTTGATGTGGCTACCATATTTTTACATACCTCGTTCATTAAAGCTATATAGATGAGTTACTCTGGAAGAGTTAGGTTTTAAAAAAAGATAAACTTTGAGTATGTCTGCTTTGACATTTTGAATGGAAACATAAGTAATGGGGAAAGGGACTTGAGGACAGACATCTTGCAACTGCTTTGCTGCCTCACAGGTGTGGTGAAGGTATTTCTTGCATGGGCTTTTTGATAACTAGGAGGGAATTACACAGGGTTTGTAAGGAAGTATGTTACAATTTCTGTGTGTGTAGAACAAGTGTAGAGAACAGGACTGGCATGAGCTTTAAGCTAGGAACAGGACTGGCATGAGCTTTAAGCTAGATACACCAACTTCCTATTCCATCCTTAAATTAGTAACAGAGCATGAACACTTGTTCTTCCGGTATGGGAAAAGCAGAGGAGGGACTTAAGTATATGGTGTTTGGAAAAGGTGCTGCTGCTACAGGGTGAGAATTGGGAGTGAAAGACAGGCGTGTTGACACTGGGAACATTCCTCGTGTCCTGCATGTACAGTCTTCCTACTTTTCTGAAATATCTTAAGCCCATTCCTTCCAAGGTATGGAACATCCTAAATACAGAGAAAGCAGGAGAAGTGTTTCTGGTAGTTCTGAACTTGATAGTTACATTTTTTTTCTTCCTGTGCTTTGCTGCCAACAAGACAGCCTCTATTTCCATTCCTAAAGTTGATGATACTTCCCTCCTGTCAACTTCCCACTGAAAAAATCCTGCTAGAAGTAGTCTTCAGGAAGTGCGATAAACTGCTTCTCCCCATGGAGCTCAGGTCCTTCCTTCCTAATGTCACCTGTGTGGCTTCCTTGTGGTAGTAGTAGGGCTTGAAAGAAAAAAAAACTTGAAGGATTTAAAATGATCCCCTAAGATCTCTCTTCTCATAACAAGGTGGGTATGTTCTGCATAAGCTAAAATGTGCAGTTTTAATATTAGGGAAGCTTGTTTAAAGTGCTTGCTGTGTATGACCTAGTAAATGGCTATTCCTTTCCACTTTGCGTGGGTGCCAGAGTAGTTGGACAAAACTTTCCATTCGGCATTGTCTGCTAGATTTGGAAGCCTGACATCGAAGAGTGAAGTGTCCGTGATGATTGCATTTGCAGGTGCTAAAGTAAACTTAGTCTTGTCTTGTCGATGAGAGAGAATGCAGGCTATTTAGGAGGAAATAACATGGTTTGCTTCTAAAATGTCGTATTTGACACTAAGATGCACTTAAGCTGTAACAGCTTTCTGCTGTTAAACAAAATGAGGGTTAGCGGTGACCTTGTCCCAAGCCCTTTCAGACCAAAGTTTATGCATTCATCTGTTTTGGTTCCCTATAAATCAGGGTACACGTCTAGTATGAACCCATCTCTTTCCTTGTGCTCTTCTTGAAAACTGAGAAGGATTAATTAGGATAAAACTGAGGTGATAGAGAGTATAAGACAGCTTACCCTTGGTAGTACAGCTAAGAATAGCAGTAAAAGTAGTGGCACAGGCACCCAGGGACCTGAGATATCTATTACTAGCATTATACTGCTGCAGTTTCCCAGGTGCTCATTGGTCGGCTACAATGGATGTGGTTAAGTCTCACTAGCTCTGCCAAATACAATGGGAATGGTTAAGAAATCACTGAGTCAGCAGAGATGTGGACCAGAACACATGGTTACCTCAACCACCTAAGTGTAAAATCGTGCATCCGGTTCCGTGTTCCTCTGACTTTGCCAGGTAACAATAATATCTTTAAGCGCCTTTAGTCATGTGTGTCTGCCTGCAGCTTCACAATTACACCTTAGTTTTCATTGAAGGTCTAGGATCATAAGATCCTTTATTTTCCTTAAACTTGCTGATGTAAAATACGTAAACCTTGAGAAACACTGAGTAGTCAATATACCAAGCTGCTTTTAAGGGAAATTGGTAAAATCAATCTCTGCACTTGTAGCTGAAAAATAATTACCATGCAAGGCCCTCAGTATACCTAGATACAAGATGGTGACTAATAAACTGGTTTAGCATGCATCTTCTCATTTCCCTGCTGGGCTGTTTGAGCATTATCAGTAACAAAAGGGAATGTGAACTTCCTTGGTTAGCTGGAGATTTTTATGCAGCAGGGGAACTGGATAAAGCATTGCAGTTTAGCTCAGACAGATAATGTTTTCAAAAAACACAAAGCAAAACAACTAGTCAGGGTGCCTATGGTGAGCTTGACTGATGCTTTTGAACTACTTGCTCTTGCAGCCGTGGATGGAAAAGCACCACTTGCTACTGGTGAAGATGATGATGATGAAGTTCCAGGTAAGAACAAGCATGCAATGGAGGAAAAGGAAGTGAATTTTGCTGAGAGAGAACAATGTGTAGTGTAAGACTGGGCCAAGGATGGTAAGAGTATTGAGTAGTCACTCGCTGTCGCAGAATTTCTGTGGGCGGGTTATTTCATTATTTTCAGACACTATGAGAAACTTATATGGACTATTGGTTTGAGCTAGCATTTTTGTCCTGCGTAGGAGTAATAGCTATGGCTGAGATAATTATTTAATATTCAGTAAGAAGGGTGGGAAGAAACTACCCTCTCAGTATCACTTTGCCCAGTTGTAGGCAATGAAGTTGAAGTTAAATGCTGTGTTAAAAGCATAACAACAGCATAACTTAAATGCTCTTAGAATTGTGCTTTATAGTGAACAATCTAAAGCTTACTTGGTTGAGCAAGAAGAATGAACCATGAAACTCTTAAAAGTTACTTGGTCTGTGTTTTATAAGCTGAAAGTTTTTTATGTTGTAAGCACTTGATATGAAGTAGAACTTTGGGAAGAAAAAAAAAAACACCAAAACCAAAACATTTGGCAAAGCTGAAGTGGGTCAAACTTTAATTTCAACATTCTTCTTTTTCTAGATCTTGTTGAAAACTTCGATGAAGCTTCAAAGAATGAGGCGAACTGAACTAAGTGTCACTTTCTGAATAAAGTTAAGACTTGAAAAAGCTACATGGAGCTGCTATTTTATATTGTGACTGCTTTGATTTTATTTCCTGATGAGATCTCAAGATCTGTGATATTTGGAAACTCCTTGAACCTGCAGCTCTTTAGTTACTGCTTGTACACAATATTATTTTTGTGGCCTGATTGAACCAACCTATGCTTTGAAATAAGTCAGATTGCTAACGAATCTCTGCCTAGACACAATTTTTGAGTAACTTGTATACAAGCAAACCCCATCTTTAATGAACTTTGGCATACAATAAAAATATAAAATAAACTTTTTGGTGTGGCTTCTTGTCAGAAAAGCAGGGGAAAAAAATTGGTCATAAATATTAAACAACCATAAAAGGTCTTGCTTTTCTGCAGAGCATCTTCCTTTTGCTGTGTTAGAAAAATGGCTTCTAAAAAAACTTTTCTGTGTGTAATGGACCATTTTAGACTTATCGATGAATTCCCAGTGTTTACAGGTCAGAGCTACATACGCTTTAAGTCACTTTGTAATCTGAATTTAAGAAATAGATCTGTATCCTAGAAATAATTGTTGGTGGTTTAATATAACATAAAACGTGCAGGTTGAGAGAGAACTTTGCTTGGCCTTGAAGAACAGTGGCAAGCTGTTGGCATCTTGGAGGGACTAGATACTAACGTTAAATTTTTATCTTCAGGGAGTGTTTAATAGATATTTCCAGGGTGTAACTATTTAATGAGCCAAATAATACTTTCCCAGTATTTTAATTTTACTTACCTGAAAATGCCAGTTATGTGGGGGAAATGAGGTATAGGAAGGGGAAAAAGCAGTAATAGAATTGATAATGGCTTTTAATGAAGTCTGTATTTAGCATCTTCAGATCTATTAACTAATAATTATATTTGGATGTTTCAGGAGTATGTTCTTTCCATTGCTTTTGTGTGTTTCAGAGAAAGAGAGAACTTGGTTTTTGGGCACAAGGAAGACTTTTTAAACTCCAGTCTGACCTTTTCATAGCTGGAGCTTCCAGGGGTGAGGGCTAAACTTCATGTTTGGGAGTCTTTGGTATTAGTGATAGAATTGATTGCTTCCATAACAGAAGCTAAGCTGGGATAGAAGAGCATTCGACTACCAGCCTTCTAAGGTTGTCTCTAGAGCAAATACTTCTGGAAGTGGAAACTCATCCTGACTTGTGCAGGATAAAATTCAGGGTAAAACTTTGCTATAGCCATAACATACAGTTCTCCTTGTTCCTGGGAAAAGGTGAGGCTGTGTCTGACTTGCCAAGCATGTTTGTCGTGGTGTAAGTCATTGCTGTTGGGAAACAGTGGAGAGGAACTTGTTCAAGCTGTGCAACTCCTGTGGTTTGAGGTAAGACAGCAGTCTGATGTGAGCATGATGTGGCTGAAGTCAGGTGCAAGAACTTACAGTAACAATTTCAGCTTACTTGTCTCAGTTTGTAAGTACTTTATCACTAAATTACACTTTTAACATTGAATTAATTCAAATAAAAAAGTGCTTTAATTGAATTGTGGCAATAAGGTAGAAAAACTAAACTATGCAAATTTGAGTTTGGAAATGAGGATGGTGACTTTAAGCTAATTCCCCTGTAAAAGGTGAAAACCAAATTCTACAGCACTGTTTACCACACTTCCTGTGTCCTGTCAAGTCAATAAATGTGTGCTGATTTTTTTGAGAAATCAATAAATGTGTTGCCCATTCTGTGATTCAAATACGTAAGTCCTCAGAAATACTTCCTTCAAGCCACTGTAGCCCTTGCTCATGAAATGTTTCATACTGGTTTCTGTCTCATGATTTAGTGTCTTGCTTAGATGATCTAGGCAGTGTTAGCCTTTTCCCCACTAACAGACATACCTGGTGCTTAAAAAATAAGATCCTTGCTAAAACTATCTTTGAAATGCAAAATAATGCTAATCCAGTGATAAGCAGCCACGTGACATGTCTGTGGAAGTCTACATGCTAGGTATGCTCCCTATCAGGAAATACTGGCATATCTCTGCACCCCCAAACTGTGACTGAGGATCAAGATAAGATCAAAATGTGTTCTTGATTATAGCAGGTTCTAAATGGAAGTAGTTCTCTTGTTGGAAGTTTATAGTAGTCTTCATGTCTAACACTTAAATGCTCAGTCCTGGAGTCAACGCTGTGATTATTTTCTCTTAGTAAGGAGTTTGGTTATGGTCTTCCTAGTCTGTCATTAACTGCTAGAAACTGAAAATAGTTGTGTTGATGTTGCTCATTAGCTTGAACTTCTATGTAACCATGCTGTAATTACACCATTACAGATTCACATCTGTAGTCTTGCTCAAGGAAAATGGCTTCGTATCTCCATTCCAAATACCTTGGACAATGGAGAAACGAAAACAGATGCCTGCATTTCTATTGAAACAAAGGTTTGTTTGAGCTTTTTATTTTTAAAAAGCTAAGGGCATGTTCTGGTTCTGTCATAAAGCTTTGTACCAGCTTGACTCCAATGCAGTGGTGGGTACTAGTGAGATTTTTTTCATCATTTCTGCAATAGATTTTTAGAAATATCTTCAAAATTGTTCATCTCATGCTTTAAGGGCTTTGCTCTGTTTTAAAATTAGTATAATAAAAACAAATCCTTTTGGATGATGGTGAAACTATTTTATTAAGCTAGTGTGTGTGCATATATAAAAAGTTCCCTACTATGGTTTGAAAATAACATTGTTTTTAAAGGTCTAGAAGGCATCTTGAGTTATTACAGATTGGATTTTTTTTTTTTGAAGTGGTGTGAGTTTGAGGTTGTGTCTCTTGGGAGATGTTCCCAGTGAGAATTTCTCATGATTAGTAGTGCATATTTAACATACGTGGCCAGGGAAGATCACTGGAGTTGGTTTAAAATGTTCACAGCTCACTACCTCAAATACCAAATCAATACTTGTGTATCTTACTATGTTGATTAGCAAGATAGTATCTTACTATGTTGACTAGCATAGTAACATAGGGGGGTGTGTGGGAAGTTCATGTAGTTCCCACTTCTGTGAAATTTTGTGCTAATAATGTGTTTTGCGTGTGGAAAATCATATAGATATGTCACCTTCCCTAAAGTGGTTTCCTGTATCTCTGCTGAAAACTTAGGTGTCACATTATGGTACGGATAGAGTAACAGAGGACATTTGAAATGAAGAGAATAGCTTGTATTTGTGGTCAGAGGCAGTGGAAGAATTAAGAAAAACAAGATGTGATCAGAACAGTGGCTAGGAAAAAAGCTTGTGTGTGGGAATGTTAAAGGTGGTGGGAGGTGAGTGGGGGAAGTTAGTATTTTTCAGGGGAGGTGGGGGGAGTGATTGAGAAGCCAGAACATGGAAGCTGATTGATCATCCTGTTTGTGAGAATGGATTGAACAAGCTATGAAACTAGAGAGTTAATATTCAGCACAGATAGGAAAGCCTACGGGGAAGTCTGTGTTGATGATGACTAGATTACAGCCTTAAGTGACTGGCAAGATGGTGTTATATGTAAAGAAGAGAGGTTTTAAAACTAGGTATTTTAAAATATTAACAAGTACTCAGCATGTCTTGGGCTTACCTAAATATATGCAATGTGGCTCCTGATTCTTAGAAGGTATTCTTTGTTCCTTTTCGGATCTATAGTTTCAGCCACATCCAGCAATTTGTGAGAGTTGCTGAAAATGTTTCCCATTGGATGTGGTAGTTGAAAGATCCTGATCTGTAACAGGGATTGGACTCTGGGAGGAGGTGTTTTTTACGGAAAAGGAGCTGACAGTGCAGCTGAGCCAAACTTACTTAGCTAAGGTGGACAGTCTGTACCACGAGGGAGTATCCTGATTAGTTTGACTGTGAGTCAAGCCCAGTAACTTTAAAGGTAAATGCATCTAGAAGCTCTGAGAACCAGGAGTGTAACTATTTCTGTGTATCCCAATCAACTTCAAGCTTTTTTTTGTGAGAAATAGATTTAACAGATACAACTTCTGTATTGCCTTTACATTGCAGTGAAGGTATCCTGGCAATGAAAAAGCCATTCTAACAACGTTTGTGTAGTGCAGGGATTAATAATACTTTTACAGATGAGTTACAGCCCAACCTTTTGCATTACTAATGAATCCAAACAAATTGGAGGTTAATTAGTGTGTAATGGTACAAGCACAAATCATTATTTTTTAGCATATGTCTATTATTTCTTACGTAGGCGGAAGGCAGAATTCTGGGACATCTTACTGCTATTCAGATCCTGGGCTGGTTGAAGGTCAGTCTGATCGTACAACACAGTGCTTTGGCTTCTGATATCCAATAACCAACACTTGCAACGCTTTTCTCACACAGTCAGGGATTTGATGTACTATGCAGGATATTGACAGATAATGGTAGAAGTATCTGCTGCACTTGAAATCCCTATTCTACATTTCTGTTAAGTATGAGTAGTGGTTTTCCTTTGTGGTTTTTTTTTTGGGGGGGGGGACAGGAAAAATGTAGATGTGGGTTGTGCCCTACTCTCCCAGTTTTTAGAAGACACCTGAGGTTGAGTTGAATGGGTCTTACTTTCTTTGGTTGGAGACTTCTATGGAGACTTTATGGAGCTGCAACTGAATTAATAATGTAGTGGGCTTATGCTGGAATCTCAAAAATTTCAGCGATGTACACCTAAGCAGTCTCCTGCTTCACAACCAACATATAACTCATGGCAAATGTTTGCACCTGCTTATTATCACTGGGTTTAAAATGTTGCACTAAGATTAAGCAAGATTTGAAGGTGTTAGAAGTATGTACTGAAACAGGAGGAACTCTGGGTTTAAGCCACAGCTCCAGGAACTGTGGCTAGTCCTGCTATGCCTTCCTGTTATTTCCAGCATCTGCATCAGGCAATTGCAGAGATAACTCAGTATGGTTTTGAGGGTCAGATCTTCTCTCAGCAGTAGCATTTTGTGGGCTGCTGTTTTGCAATGGGTTCCTAATAACTATGCCTAAGTAAGACTGCCACTTTTAAGGACCCAGCTGAGATCCAGGAGGGCTTTTTTCACGCTCAACTTGTGACTGCGCAGGACAAAGATAACGTAAAGATGTTTCTGTGAGAGAAAATCTATGCTAGATCTGTGACATTAGCGTTTGACATCTATGGCATTACACACCTGTTGAGTGTAACAGGCAGTCACAGTAGAATGGTGTTGGTAATGCATGTGGTGAGTAAGATCTTCCTTGTCTCTTTGGTATTGTTGCCTCTGCAGGACTAGCAGCAGTTAAAATCAGCAATGCCTCATTAGAGCCACTTATGTGAGCAACATGGCTGTGATACATAGCAGACTCGAGTGGGTAGAAACCATTTTTACAATGTTTATTATGATCAACTGTGTTTTAAGGACTTCTGCACTTGTGCTAATTTCTAACATTGTTTGGCTTCCCCTACACAGGTCAGTCAACTCACATTTTGTTGTGTTACCGTTGGGGGATTCATTTGCCCCCACCATGTGTAAGTCTTATGTAAACGTAAGAGAGAGAGAGACAGCTACTGCCTCAAGGCTCCTGATCCAGTAAACGTAATGTGAACATGAGCGTTGGTAGGATTCATACCTAAGCTAAAAATGAGGTGAAGTGAAAAAAATTGAACAGTTGTGGCAGCAGAGCGGCAGGCTCATTGATTTGAGGGGTCTGTCAAGTTTTTGTCTCTGGGACAGTTGGCGTCCAAAGCAGCAGGGAAGACTCAATGTGAAAATGCATTTATTTCCCTTCTGGCTGCTTTGCATCACGTAGTGTTAGGAGTCAAGAGATGGTGCAGTTCTTTCTGCTTTAGGGAAGTTCCTAAACAACGTGAAACCAGCATAGGCAGCTCCTGCAGCTGGGGTTTGCCTTCAGCAGATGTTGGGGGCAGCACTTGGATAAACAATCCCCATGTACATCTGCAGCATTTCATGCTCCAGTAATTCCTACCTGGGGGTGATGATCATTAAGATTTTTTTGGTGTGTTTTTTACTGTTTGTAGAAGCTGAAGTAGCCTACAGGTCTCAGGATTCACTGAGTCATCTTCCACCAGTATACAAGATTCGTACTTGCTTAGATGTGACCTATTGCATGTATACACTGGTGTCTAGGCTGACCTCTGTCAGGAGCTGTAGACTAGATGGCTTGTCATTCTGCTTCAGTGTGTCAGCCCGCTCACATTTGTAGAATAGAGCCTCTACTCCCATTATATTTGTTCCTCGTATTATTTGTACCTTGAAAATTAAGCGCTCTTATTTGTTTCAAAACCTGGAATTGTTTTTACTTTTGCTTTTTCAATTACGCCCCATCTCTGTAGCTCCCTGGTTTCATCAGGAAATACAGTATATTTGACAGATGAACTATGTCAGCAGGCTGTAAGTTAAATTTCAAGGGGGACTTGAACCTTCAAGGATGCACCAGTATATTTTTGGGAGGTTGTGGATCTTCTTGAAACCTTCACATTTTATGTGAGCAGAAAAGAATAATGCTTCTAAACAAAAGCCTTTTTGGAGACAATGGCAATGTTGTTATGCCTGTGATCTTACTGTACTCGTGAGAGACATTATGCCGCAGATGCAGAACAGCTAGGCAAGCTGTTTTTGTGATGCATTTTCAGAAGCAACTGTGTTTTGAGTCCTTTAGGTTGTAACATTTAATATAATCTAGGTGTAGCCCAATGGCTACAAATCCAGAGTGCAGGGTTTTACAGAGTTTAGCCAGAGCTTGCCGGTTTTTCAACTGTGCTAGAAGCCTGGCTAAGTGCTGGCACATCAAGTTTGCCTGCAGATGGACATCACCTGACACATCATCCAGTGTCCTCTAGCTGACAATAATATAGAAAGGTTGAGTCAAGCCATTGGATGGTATGATGGGTCCTCCTGAAATACTTGCAAGTGGCGTATACTAGAATTTCTATGAAAATGATACTGTCCTGTAAGATGTATTTTCTGTTTATGAAACAGAAATGCTGATGTGCTAGAAAAACTTGTGGGCTGTGAAAAGCATGTCATGTGGCTGTATTTGTCATGTTTTGATTTCAGTGCTTAAAAAGGAGCACGTGCAGTTGGTTTATGTAATGAATCAAAACAACATTCCCCACAATGCAGGTCAGGATTTTTTTCCAGAGGATTATTCAGAGATTACTTAGGTTTGTTCTTGCAGGAAAAGGGTGAGCTGTGCAGCGCAGTCCCACAGCTGTAATCCACCTTGTTGCTGTGCCCAGTTTACATCTCCCTTCCTGTTGGGCTCTGCAACCTTTCCCGCTGATTTATGCATGCATGGCTGGCTTCATCACTGCTCATCTGCTGAAGACTGACTGACATGCTTTACAGTCCTGTATGCCTGGAGAGTTGCTAGCTTAATTTGGTGACAAATCAACCTCAACAGAAAGTTCTATTCAGATGTCATTCCTAGGACTAACCCCTAACAGTATCTTTGATCTTTAAAGTTCCAAGCGACTGGATTCCTGATTCAGCCAGTTATACATTCATTGCCAGATGGAGCAGTGTACTTCCTGAAAGTGTTATGTGCTGCACAGCAGGAGGTGCATGCGAGCAGAACTGCTATAACGATACTGATGATGATCATTCTAGTGACAGGCTGTGCCTGCACTCCAGTGGTTTATACTGTTGTAAAGGCAAAAAAGTCTGGTCCACAGTGTGCAGGAAAAACCCTGCTGGAATGCCCCGAACAGTCAAGCTTCCTAGTGAAAAATGCAGAACAGATATTAGTCTAACATCCCAGTAAGTACAGCCTTTCTCTCTTTTTCTATCCCTTATCCTTTACAGTTTCATGAGAATATGGAGTCGCATCTGATTCATGCTAGGGTTTACCTAGAGCTGTGAATGTGAACTGCTTAGGCAGAACAAGTTACCTAGAATTAGGATAAACTTTCATGGTTGCTCTACTTCTGACACTTTTTGTTCCAAGTACTGTTATAAAACAGTTGTGGAAAATAAGTAGTAGTTCTGGCCTTAGTTTATAGCTGTCTCTTCAGGCTGCAAGTTAAGAAGCATCATCAGGGTTTAAAGAAGTGAGTTTCAAGGTTGCTTAAAGGTTACTGGAAGAATGCAGGACTAAGGCACAGTAAAACAGCTTTGGAAATCCAAAATTGGTGCATGCCATAAGTAGAAGTTTGTCTATATTGTTTCTCAGCCAAGAAAGAATAAGGTTCAGTGGCCTATTTCCATCTCCTTAGAGTTGAGTAATAGTATTTCTTTCTGCAGGAATACCATTCGGATACCAACTGCTGAATTCTCTGAAAAAAAAGAGTGCCACGAGGGAAGCCTTGCATCATGGTCCTGGGACAGAGTTTTCCTCTGGTGCCACACTGGGGAGCTGTGATCACCTCGCATGGTCCTTGGTAAAGGTGGAGAGCAGAGGCCCTATTTTCCATCCCTTGGCTCCCTGGTGGGGGCACCAGCTCCCTGTGTAGCATGAGGAGGTGTAGGACACTGATTTTTTTTGTTTGTTTTTGTTTTGTTTTGTTGTGTTCCCAGTTACCAAGGAAAAACCCACAGGAGGCTGAAGGGAGATGAGGCTCTACCCTGGGAAGGTCTGGCAAGAGGTTGCTGCTTTCTGTAACTGTCTCAGAAATAACCAGTGGGGAATTCAAAGTACAAGACAGATGAACAAAGAAGGCAACAGAGTGGAACTAGTAACAGCCCCAGGGAAAACCAGAACAGACAGGGAAGAGCTTTACAAAGTAAAAACGTTACAAAGTGCTCATCAAATTTACATGCAAATAGTAATGCTAACATTGTACATGATTAACTTCCTCACTTGACTGAATCCTTTCTGGATGAAAATGTATAGATTTAAAGTTATGTTTCTGTCACTCAACACTGAGGGATAGACAGGTTCTTTTAGGGATGGCAGAATGATGACGGCACTAAGTTGTAGTTAGAATTAAAGCTTTTTTTTCTTAACGGGATATTATGATTAGTATAGCACAGAATTTATGCTTAGAATGGCACAGGATTTCCCCAAGCAGAATCAATGTAGTACAATTTATAAGTAGCATAATACAGAATTTATAATACAATTTAACTTATAATTTCTAATCACCTAGATACTAACTTCACTTATGGTTTCTAATCACCTGGACCCTCTGCAGATTGTGTTGGATCTTAATACATGGTTTGCTGTATCAACATAACAATCATAATCTAGACTCGAAAATCTTATAAAAGAATACGAGTCACTCCCTCAGTCCTTGGAGGAAGCAGACGATGGTGGAGGCGTCCCTGGCCACCGGGGTGTCACGATCTCACTGTCCAGCAGCAGTTCTGGTCCAAGTTCCCCCTTAGGACTTGTAACTGCTTGGTTTTATGGACAGTGCTCTGGGTGCTGGTACACTTCCCTGTTCTGTGGCGGGGTCATCAGCAGCACCGGGTTGGCCGGGTGCCTGGGGCCTTCAAGGCTGGCAAGGAAGGCAGTTAATGGCCTGGTGCCCAGGAACCTTGAGGCCAGCAGGGAGGGGAAGAAGAAATGTGTTTGGTTCGTCTACTTGGTGCACAGGACCTTCAGGGCCTGGTAACGAGGGGAAAGGGAACGAATACGTGACCTGCTCGGTCACAGAGAATGGCCGCGTGCCTTACAAAATGGCGTTAGTTATGCTAACCACACTACTAGGGGTCGGGAGCAGGGGGTACCGGTCACGGTTCCTTTAAGAATGGCTTTACAGACAGCATCTTAACTTCTTTTAATCAAATATTAACAATCTATTTATGGTTATTCTTCACTGCCTTTGTTGGTTCATTTTCTATCTCAGCTACTGCCTAACTGTGAGAAAGCAGAATTTCTCTGAGCATTGCAGAGGGGCTGTGTAAAATTTTTGTTTTCTCGTTGGTAGAATTTTCACACCTGTATTATTGCCCTCTATGAACAGAGCTGCTTGCTTCTTTAGCTTTCTTTTACCTCCCTGCTAGACAGATAAAGCCTATCTGTCTTGCACTATACGGTTTCTAAGCTGTCGCAACCAGTAGTAGCTGTAAATGAATGTTAATTCTGACAAACGTTACACCCAGTGCATTGCAGACTAGAGTTCATTTGTTGTGTACTTCCTCTGTTAAATAGACCAGAACACCCTGCAAAGTCAAACATGAATGAATGAGACAAAGACTTTGTGCAGCTCTGAAGCATTTGGCTGTTATTACTACATGAAACTCTGCTAGGCAATCTGCTTTGTGAGGCAGAGAGTTCATGACATCTGTGATTACATGCTGCACATTGAATTTGGCAAAAATAATATAGTTAATCAGGAAAAGCAACTTGTTTGCTAACACTCTGAAATACAGTATGCTGTCATTCAAGTTCAAATGTAAAATATTTTATTAACGTTCCCATAAGAAATTACATTGGCAAGAGCTTTTGGTAAAAGGTTTGGGGACAATCAACTTGGAGTTAAGATTTTGACTGTAGAGCTTTCAAACTCCTCTGGTCTTGTGGCATGCCACGGCAAGGAAGCACTGCTGCCTTCAGACCCATGAGTGTGGTTCAAAGGTAACTCCCAGTGTCTTCTCCCTGCCATCAGAGGCTATAGAAATTGTTCACCAAAACAAAACCAGCAGGCTGACATTTCAAAATGCTTATCAATGCTCAGTCAGGGGCTTTAAAGTTTTTACCACTATGAACAAAGAAAACTGAATACTCAGAATTATTTACACCAAGAGAAATAAAAAATCATTGTTGTGCCTCAGAGAAACACAAAGTATGTGGAGTGAAGCACGCTGTTAATATTGCATAATCAACAGTTGTCTGTGCTTTCTTGACAGATTTTTTTTTTCCCAGTGAGTAAAGCTGTTTCTTTGCATAATTTCCCCCCCCCCGCCCCGAGTTTGCTAACGCTGACTACGTTTTCCTCAGGGTGTCTGAATCATAGCTTATGAAATACTGCTGGCTGTTCCCTGCAGGGCCCTCACAAGAGCCACAGAAAACTTCAGTTCCATGATCATTGCCTTAGCAGCACAATGTTATCCTATAGAAAGGGCTCTTAATGCAGCAAACAGCTTCTGAAAGATGACCACCTTCACCTTTGTACTCGGTTTTGTGGGAGGCGTGGTGGTGACTATCTGACAATTGCTTGAAATTCTACAGCAAAAAGGGGGAAGAAATTTTACATTTTGCTGTATTAATCTATGTTCCTCTAGTTTTCTATCTTCCCATATAATCCAAAAATGCATTTTCTAGGATACATTTCCAGGAAATAGTAAAGAATTAGTTAGTGTATTTCCTCTATATTAACTCAATGCTGACTGAAGTTCAAGACACAATACAAAACAGATATTGAATGTTCATTGTTTAGAACAAGTGCTTTCCTGTAACACTAATTCAGAAAAAGGAAATTCTGTTCCTTATGCATACTTGTATAGCATCTCTATACAAAAGATGTCTTAATTAATCAGAAATGGCTCAGGTTACGATATTTCAAGAAAACACAGTTTGCATTTTATTTGTGTTGTTTTTCAACAAACATGGAAGTTCAACATTTGTTTTTACAAAGGCCATTAAATCTCAGTAGTTCTAATATGCAACTTTACAGTAATTGCCACTTCATATTATTTTATTTTAAAATTACTTACGGTAAGACATTTTTCTAGATTTTGATTATGAAACAATTTCCTTCCCTTGCTTCCAAGGCATGTGAGATTTGCTGTTTCTTTCATCTGATATAATCATGCACGACACAGTAAAACTGGTGTAAACCCTACATAAAAATACAAGTGTCAAAGCCTGGGAGACAGATAATACTCACTGAAACGCAGCAAGGATTTCACCAACACCTGCAAGATCAGTTACATTTTCTTGCTTCACCTCCCTTAAAGTGTGTTCCATTTCAGATTTCAGCTTCATGAAATGGGTCTCTGGACTGGCTCTCACACAGCCAACCTTTCAGAGGTTAATTCTGACCCGATTCACACCTTTTATATACCACAGATGTTTCAGTACAAGAGTCAGAGAGAAATTTGGCCACGAATTTGGGTTTAATCCATATAGGTTTGGATTTTTCTTTTCTACATTTCCCCCTATTGTATATTCAGTCACTTTGAAATAACAGAGTTAGCGTTTTTAATTCACTATTTCTCTGGCTCTGACCCAAAGAACTCAGCTGGATTATTCCCCAGCCTTCCAGTACCTTTGGTCAGGATCACGGTGCAGGTACTTTAAATAGTATTGATTTCCTTCGTGTATGGCATGATTTTCAAATAGAAAAATTAAACATGGTAGAGACACTATATTGGGAATACAGTAACTTACCTGCATCCACTCATGTCTTGTGAACTCTAGGTGGATAGTAAATTGGGGACTGGGCTCACTACCCATGGACTGGGGAAGAAAGGCAGGCCTTCGAGGTGTACTTATGTGAATTGATGCCAGACCTCTAGTGGACATGATGGAGAAATGCCTATGGAAACACATCACCACTGCGTGGGGGATCCGTATGTACTGTCAGGGGAAAAAGCTTCAGAAAAGTCTCCTTCAAAAGCTTATCTATTATTTGTGCAAAACTATCGCATGTCCCATCACTCCGTGTAGTTTTGATTAAGTGTAGGGGTCCCAGAAAATCAGTTAACATTGCCTGATTTTTCAAGTAATTTCAAAATCATCATTGCTGTTCTAGCTAAACAGCTACACTGGGACATCCCCCCACACTGGGGGACGAGAGGCTGGAGAGCAGCCCCATGGAAAGACATCTGGGGGTTTGGCTTGATGGCAAGTTAAATATGACTCAACAGTGTGCCCTGGCAGCCAAAAGGGCCAACCATGTCCTGGGGTGCATCAAGCACAGCATCGCTAGCCGGTCGAGGGAGGCGATTGTCCCACTCTACGCTGCACGGGTGCAGCCCCACCTCGAGTACTGTGTGCAGTTCTGGGTGCCTCAATACGAGAAGGACATCAGACTGTTAGAGTGTGTCCGGGGAGGGCGACCAAGATGGTGAAAGGCCTCGAGGGCAAGACTTAATGAGGAGTGTCTGAGGTCACTTGGTTTGCTCAGCTTGGAGAAGAGAAGGCTGAGGGGTGACCTTGTTGCAGCCTACAACTTCCTCAAGAGGGGCAGTGGAGGGGGAGGTGCTGATCTCCTCTCTCTGGTGACCAGCGATAGGACACGAGGAAATGGAATGAAGCTGCATCAGAGGAATTTCAGGTTGGACAGCAGGAAAAGGTTCTTCACCGAGAGGGTGGTTGATCACTGGAACAGGCTCCCTGGGGAAGTGGTCACGGCCCCAAGCCTGTCGGAGTTCAAGGAGCATCTGGATGATGCTTTTAGTCATGTGGTTTAGTTTTAGGTAGTCCTGTGAGGAGCAGGGAGTTGGACTCGATGGTCCTTATGGGTCCCTTCCAACTTGAGATACTCTTATGATTCTATGATCCAAAGGACCACACTTTGGCTGAAGAAGGCTGGAATGCAGTAGGCTCTGGCTTCTTTTCCCATACGGCTGATGTTTGCTTTCAGCCGCTGCAGGGAGGATATTCAGGAGCTAGGAATTCTGCACTTGCAATTAGGCTTCCTTATACCAGAGGAATTTCTATCTAGGACACTCTGGCCTAGTTGTTTCAGGACTACAACAGGAAGGCAGAGGCAGGTGGACAGAAATCAGGTAGGAATTAAGCTACCATCAAAGTCCTTCAATTTATTACCAACTTCTTAAAAACTGGGCAAAGCCAAAAGCTGACACAGTAATATTAACTGGGGATCTTTTTTCACAATCGCACATGGTGCACATTTTGGTATTATTAACAGTAAAGACATCTATAGTGATATACCTCAATATCTAAACAAATTTCTCCCTGTGAATAGGTATCAATGATGTGACCTAGTAGGACACTTGGCACAGTGCCACCCACTGCACTCAGTGCAAACATTTAGATAGTCAAAACAGGTTTTATTTACAAGGTTTTTCATGCATGACAACTGACGACTTCTTCTAGAATTACATAAAATATATTTAAGAAAAGGATGACATCGCATATTTCTGTGAACAACAATGAAAGAAGAGGAAGCATATTAAAAAGCTTAACTAAAAACAGCAGATAGTTGAACTGAGGTAAAGTTACAAAACAACCAACCCTTGTCACTGATTCCAGGGCTAAAAAGCAGTTCAAATCTCCAAGCCAAGAACTCACACCCGCAGAAGAGCCAACCATTACTCCTTGATATTTTGAAGTAGCCTTAATAAATGAGACTCAATAACCTGTTGAACTAAAGCAGAGAAAAAAATCAGGTTAATCAGGTTCAATGTTTTTTAACATCTTTAGGGCTGTACTATTTTTTCCTGGCAGAAAATTTTTTTACTGTTTTTGCCTGGCAGATGCCGTACAATCATTTCATAAAAAACAGACAGGAGTAAATCCACTCTGGGAAGAGAGTTTGTGTCCCTTCAGAAAATAAAAGCCTTATGTAATGCAAAACCAATACACCCAGTAAGGCAGATGATGGTTTTT
The DNA here is from genome assembly GCF_000699105.1 of Pygoscelis adeliae. Taxonomy (NCBI): domain Eukaryota; kingdom Metazoa; phylum Chordata; class Aves; order Sphenisciformes; family Spheniscidae; genus Pygoscelis; species Pygoscelis adeliae. The sequence continues at coordinate 2,759,928 of NW_008825104.1, forward strand.
GGAGGCAATGATCTGTTCTCTGGTTTGAATAGGCAGATAGCATACGGAAGGTAATTTTTAAATCTATAAATGGAAAGTAGGCAAAAATGTTTATTAGAAACTACTTCTGTGGAACGTCTTGAGATTGAACTCTTGAAGTAGTCCTACATCTAGGCATCTGTGAAGTTACTGCCCCCCCCCCCCCCTTCTACTTCTGTTTTCCAGAACCAAGTAAGGTAGCCTAGTTCACTGATCCTCGCGCTATTGCTGTCTGCCTCCAAGATGAACTAGAGCTAGAGCTAGTCTGACAGGGGAAGAAGGTTTTGCAAACTACATCACATCATGCCAGTCAACAGAGCGCCAGGGTGAGGGGTTCAGGAGGGCTGCCGGCCTCTTATCATTGTGCAGTGCAACACACACTCCGTTGTACAGGGTGAGGGAGCAGCTCAGCTCCCCTTGTCTGGATCACGGCTGGTTGAGCCCTACACAGCGTTATTTGTACCCACAGACGCAGATCCAGGTCAGTGACATTTTCTTACTAGGTACCTGGTTTTCTGAGACAGGGATGGAGGCTCCTACCCATTTTGGGCTGATACATTTAGGCATATTAAGACTTGTAGGACAGGAATGATCTTACAGCTGCAAAACCTCTACTAGGCTATCACTACATAATAAGCTATATAAGCAAGGAGCAGTAAAAATAAAAATCAAAGAATTTACATTTGCAATACTCACCACTCCGATAGCCCAAGGCTACAGCCAAATCCATGGAATTATAGCCAGCATCTGTTTCGATAGTTGGGTCAGCACCACTTTCTATGTAAAATAAGAAAAGAAACTCCTATTTCTGACAATGAGAACTGATAGTACACTATTACTGATAATTCAGTTTGGACAGTCTGCTTACCAAGGAGAATTTTTACACATTTCACATGGTTCCCATGTACTGCGTATAGTAGAGGTGTGCCTCCATTCTGCAAAAGCAGGGAAAAGCCGTAGACACTTAATGATTGACCAGTCTGCGACTGTAATTCCTTAACACACCAGTATACTTCTAGGTATCAGGAAGAGACTTCACAGGTTTTATAAAAATGAGGTTCTGTTTTGGTTCTTCACAACTTCCATCTTTTTTTGTCTACTGTTTAGACTGTAAGCTCACCCTTCTACAAGGACTTGGCGTTAGTCTCATTCTCTTTTTACACAGAAGAGTCAGAACTAGTAGGGCCTTATCCTATGGAAGTTTTGAAACTCTCAGATATTTCAGAAGAAGTAGAACAATTTTCGAACCCAAGCCAGTGCTGTGCCCTCTTGCAAATTTCTGACCAAAGCACCCTCTGACATAAATTCAAGCTAGGGTCTTACCCAGTCATACTCATTGACATCCACTCCACAGTCGAGCAGCATTTTGACAATGTCTGTGTATCCTTTACTGCAAGCCAGTGAGAGTGCACTTTCTCGCCCTTTCCCCAAAATCTGAGGATCTGCACCCTGAAATAATAATACTACTAAAAAAATCAAGTTAACCATGCTTTTTTTAAATGTGAGGTTTTACACAGAACTTAACTTTACAACTTTTAAGTGTATAGCAGCATCAACAAACTTAGGAAGGCAAATTGAACTAAAAACTAAATAAATTTAAAATGAAGTGTGTTTTTTTCCTTACATTCTGGAGGAGAAATTCCACTACTGCTATCTGCCCATGAGCTGCAGCCCACATCAGAGGGGTAAATCCTTCTTCATCCTTATGATTGATTACATTTTCTGTTTAAAGAAAAATATGCAACTTAGTAATCCCTTTCACTAATGCACTGTATGAGCTGGTGAAATATGTTGACACATCCACGGTGAATGGACTGAGGTACCAGTGTGTCCTACAAGTCATTCTCATCTTCACTTTAAAAACAAAATTCTGTCCCAATGGTGGTGCACATATCTTTGTCCAAGAAAGAAAAAAACATCCAACTGACCAAAGTAAAATTTAAGATTTGGGTTTATTTATTTTTTTTAAGCTCTATAAATCGAGCTCTGTGTTTACTCAGAAATGTTACAAGTTGCCTGTAATCTGGGCTTTATCTTTGGAAAGCAGAGAAGGGCTGCTTGAAAAATGAAGAGGTACATTCTCTATCATACTGTAGAAGGTGTTTTTTTCAATAGAGTGAGCCACACAATCTTGTAAAGAATTAGCTTGCAAAGCAATATAGATAGTATAACTCCATTCACCCCAAAGCTCATGTAATCAATAGAGTGTTTTGTGGAAACAATTAAGGTCTACTTCCAGTGCAGCTGGAAGAAGGAAAAAGAACTTTTTTAACAACTGGCTGACTGAAATATTTGAGTTGGAATTTTTTTTTTAATACCCAAGTACTTAAAAAATCCCATGCTTATCATAGCACCACAATATGCATTTTTAACTGTTACTGACACTCCAGAATCAATTTGCTTTCCATACATATGGCTTATTACAAAGTATATAGACTCATCGACTCATTACCTGCTTTGCAGTAAACATTTCAACAAAGATGCACTGAAAGCATGGCTGATTACTAATAAAAAACAATAAGAATATACTATTGACAGTACTTAATTCAATACATTATGTAGAGTTGAAATTTTGTATAGGTATTATGGACACTGTCACACTGAAGACTATCACACAACTCAGAATGAGTAGCACTATTATACTGCGGGTGTGAGCCATGGCTTAAATTACCAACATAGAGCTCTATATGTTGATTGATTAAATAGAATTGGAAAGCCATCATTAATAGAAACGTGTTTTAAATGACAAAGATAATAAAAAAAAATTAAGTCTTTTGATCGAACTAACAGATTCTCCCTTCTCATTTCCATGAATTACCTATATAGCTAGGGAGCAGGGGGAGGAAAGGATCTACCTACAACCCCTATTAACGCTAATGTTTAATTTAAAATCCAAATTATAGCAATGAGTGAGTAAAAGACTGATGTGAAACAATAGTCCACATGCACAAAGAACAGATACCTCCAATATCCTTCAATCTGTACCAGAATTGATGATTTTTTTTTAATACAGCTTTGGAGAAAAAGTCAAGCACAGCATGGTATAAATGCCCCGAAGAAGAAAGGAAGGCATTTAACCTCCCTCTGACTCACCTTGTTCAATACGCGTGGCCAGATATAACATTTCCCCCTGAGCAGCCAGCTGATGAACTGATAAAGCTGCAAAAAGGGAAGCAAAAGCATGTGTTACACACACCAATTTTCATTCTGCTTTATTTGGAGCTGGGCATAACATGTCCATTGGCTTGAGCAGTACAGAACTTGGATTTGAGAGTGTAGATAGTGATTCCGGTTCAGAGTATAAGGTGAAACCTATCTTAAAAACTAAAAAGTTTCCAAACAGTTTCATAGGTTTAGGTAATTTTTTAACCAATGCATAAATCATACTAGAAAGCAAATATACTTCCTATGCTGACTGTAATACATGGCAACATACTCTCTTCTCTGCTGCTTGGTCAGCAACCCAAGATCACATTAAGAACATTTATCAAATGAAAATAAGCATTTTTTGATAAATTAAGGCTGTATAGTTTAAAAATGACATCTAAGAGATCCCATGCCATCAGGAGACCTGTCATGCTGCTCAAAAAAGTGTGTAGCATGACTCTCACTCACTACAATGTGGAATAGATCAGACCTTACAAAACTATACACAACATGACATCTACAGGGGAAGACAAAGATTGTGGTTTGGGTTTTTTTTAATTATTTTTAATAAAAAGTACCAAGAATTAAAAGCAGAATATTTCTTAAGAGATTATGAAGCAAAAAATCTCTGATCCCACAGTAAACTCTGCACAGGTGCATGGTTTTGATAATTACAACTTGAAGCAGGTCTGAAAGGTGCTCAGGAGGGAATATATAATACATTATCCACATTATATATCAACAAAATTAGCTAATGATTACTTAAATGTAAATGCTCACTGTCCTCTTCCTATTCACTACATGAAAGTTTGATTTTTTTTTTTCAGAAAGACTCTGTATTTTGTTGAGGCCTATGTTGCAGCTCCAGATTCATTCTTCCCATGCAAGCAGCCTTTTTTTTTTTAAACATTGGACTTACAATTTATAGAGGAAATAATTTATAGACGAAGTAAATTACAGAGAATTAATTTGTAAAGAAAATGCTTGACAGTTAAGAAAAACAAACCCCCATAAATAATACTGCCTTCTTGACTTTCAAGATCTGTGACAATCATGACATTTGCAGTAGTCTGTAGCACTTACCAATCATCTAATTTTAATAAATTTTACAAGATGCACAAGTTCTGAAAACAAGTATATGAAGCACATTAACTTAAAGCTTAGAAAGGATCAGAAAAATCTTTATCCGTATTTTTTAAATCAAGAATTGGATCCTTTCTGGAAAATACGTTTCAGTCATTAATTCAATACAGCAGATGGATTACTATTTTATGGTTGGAACCATGTGAAATTAGACAAGACTGTCTCAATGTTTTCTTCCTATATTAAAGTTCATTACAACACCAAAGAAAAAATCGGAAAAATCTGTCAAGCATCTAACACACAGTTCACAAAATAATTATTAACAGTAAGGCAGAAGGATACTTACAGTTTACAAGCAGAGGTGTTGTAGAGACTTCGTTTCCCCTGTGTTTGTTAGTTAGGGTAGTGGATTGTTTTATTGGTGAGAAATGCTTAGTAGTTGATGGAGTATAAACATGTCTTACTTGGATACCAGGGGAAGGTGAAGTGTGGATGTTGCATTCAGCTACATTGAAGAGAGAAAACAGACAGGATTTTAGTACTAGTAAGAGCATTAAAAGAAAGCCACAGATTCTAAGTCAAACTAGAAAGCACCAGTATCACAAGATCTTTAAAACCCATGTTAAGTAAGCTTTGTGACATGTGCTTTTTCCACTGTGTATTGTGGGAGTTGAATAAAGGGCTGTATTCATTTCTGGCGTAAAACAATACTGCTACCCCACAGGTTTGGTATGGTGTCATGTCACCCAGAGACAAGTTGGTGTCTAAATGAGGTAAGCCTTTGTCTAGATTTTCAGCACAGCTGGCATGGATATTTCAGGTAGGATGGCTCCACTTAACCTGTCATACCCTCACTAACCCTCTCCAGTGCAGTAACATGATGCAGCTCAGCTCATCCCTTTGCCCATTCTCTAACCAGTCCACTGCATGAGTGGAGACGACCTTCACTAATTTTCTTCACCAGGACTTTTTCCACTCCTGTTGGATAAATTGTAACTGCGTTACGAATGCCTTATGAATACTTATCCAGCAGGAAGAGAGATATGCCACACTATCATAAAATGCAACAGCAGGTCACCACTTAGAACTCAAGAAGTCATTCAGTGCTGCTGTGTTCATTTGTACTAACTTTTCTAGCTTTCTATTAGACTCTAATGCCATTTTAATACAAAATATGTATGTTATCTTGGCCTCTAATTCTCAAAAGTAGGTTTTGAGAAGTAGCGGAGAAGCCAAATAATTTTTAAGAAGCTAACTGATTAAATACTGGAAAAACATATTGAAAGATTAAACTCTATTATTGGCTAAATTGATTTGACACCAGTGTGCGCTAACAATTAATGACTGGAAGGTAATTAACATGCACACTGAATTCACACCATAGAGAACTTCATGATCATAAACCCAAGCAAAATTCGGGAAGAGAACCACTTAAAAGTACAGGGTAACAGGATGAAAATGAAATTACATTTTGTTTGCCAATCAAATAGCTACAGCTGACGTGATCAAATTAAGAGACCTACCAGGGATTTTTGACCTGCGGTCCCTGCATCCGCAGGACTACTTCTAAGGGGTTCACAAATGTTACCTAAGAAAAACAACCCTATCACTGATGGGTCTAAGTTTGCCGTTCAGGTCTGCAGCTCCACTAGTAAGCACTTAGGGCCTGCAAATCAAAAAAGTTTGAGAATTACAATGGCTGAACTGCAGCCAAACAACACAAATCAGAGAAATCATCAAAATCCACAACAGGTCTGTGTTTGTATTTGTTATAGGAAATGGGTCAAATTCAACCTCACGAAAAGATACATTACTAACAGTCTGAAATATTACAGCGAGCACTGGAAACCACAAGTGTTAAAGGGGAATAGACAGAAGTCCTAATTCTGTTGTCCATCAATATGCTCAGCCATGAAAAAGCACGGACCAATTCTGATGAAGCTGCCCAGCAATGGCTGGAGATTAGCTGCAGGGATCCAGAACTGCAGACACATTTGCTTTCAAGCAGCGTGAAGCTGAATTGGCGAGCCAATTGCTACAGCAACTACAGGCTTTGTACAGCCATATTGATAAAGTCAACTGCATGACCTATGTTATTTTGTCATCGTACTAGTGAAAAGACAAAACGTGCTGCAGAAAGCTACTGAAGTTGAAATGATCATGTAGTGCTTTCACTAGTGTTCTGTAAAGACATACATACAAGGTGTAGCATGTTGTAGGACATGCTACAGAAAAGAAGCTCGTTTTCATAATCAGCATCAGCTCTTACTAAATTACACTACAGACTTTTTGTGCCACTACTTTTTCGATTAAAAAAAAAATTAAAAATGTGATTTAAAAAATAATATTGGGGGAAATTAATTTAACACTAATAATCCATTAAGCATATTAATAAAAATGTTAGGGGAACAAATCTTAGAAAACTATTACTGATTAACACACATATAAGGCAGAGGTTTTTTAAAAAAAAAACATAACAGCTTAACAGGATGACATAGTCCATACATAACGATTTGTAGCATAAAGTTCAACCTTTAAATAAGACAGACGCCACTTCAAGGTCAGAGTTAACTTGGTCTTGAATATTTTTACTGTCCTCCTCATTCAAAGATTTCACAAATCGTGAGCAGACATTCATATCAAATCTATTGGGCAAAATGAATTTCATTCCCATGGCAACACTCTGAGCTGGGCCTTCCTCTGCGCTAGAGTCAAGCTGATGCTCCACTTTAATGTCCTGCATGGGCGGAAGGCTGTAGCTAGTGGGACATTCTTCTACAATTAACTGGGCCCCAGCATCTAAGTTCGTTGAAGATGCCATGGCCTCAGTCATGTGAAAGTTTTACGCAAAAGGCTTCTTCATAGCTTCTAGCCAAGAACAGTTCCAGCCAACCAAGCTGTATCTAAAGAGATCCGGATGTTTGAACAACCTGCAACTGAACACATGTAACATAGGTTAACAACATTCTGGTGAAGTAATGCATAAAAAGACACCAAACGTGGCTTCATTTATGCTTATGGCATTTGGTTTTGACAGTCAAAACCTTGGTGAAATATCAGCCTTACTGCTGTCACAAACTACTGACCAAATCCTCCATTTACACTTTATCACATGGATATTTAAGCCAAATTGCATAATGAAGCCAGCAGGAGTTTCCTCTAAGTGACGTTTTGGAGCATTAGTCTGGTTGCAATAAAAAAACCACCACAACCAACCACGTTTATACCAAGACAGGAACAAGCTATAAGGAGAAGATGACCGTATTGCCTAAAAACAGTAGACCTGAAATAAAAGTTAAAGTGACTTTATGACACTTTATGACTTTAAGTCTTTTCATAACCTGAGTGAAATAAAGGGCTTCTGCCGTACGCGCAGGAAAATGATAAATCCCCTTTTAGATCGACGACAGCAAAACATCCCAGAATACCCGGGGCTTTTTGACAGCACCGCGGGAAGCCCAAGGTCCGGCCGGGCTCCGCGGCAGCGCCCGGCA
>NW_008825104.1:2768356-2770910 GCF_000699105.1 Pygoscelis adeliae
GGGGCTGGGGGCGGCGGGCCGGCCCCTGTGAGCCCCTGGCTGGTGCGGCGTCTGCGCTCGGGTCCGTGCTTTTTCTACCAGCTCTTGCGGCTTGCGGTTAGAAGCGGTCCTCCAGTGTCTCCCTGGAACCCATTAAATGGCTTCCTAGGAAACGAGGCTGACTTGTGCCCCACGTTGGTCCAACAGGCGTAGTTGCTGTCCTGAAGTTTGTTTTTTTTTTTTTTTTTTACTGCTTTCGTGCGAGTAATCAAAGTATTTTTGGGCTTGCGTGAGCGAATAAGGTTGGTTTTTCCTCAAAACACGTAATTAATGGGTCAGTTGTAACGTGTGAACTGGAAAAAAATTATAAGAGCAGAAGTAGCCTGGCAGAAGAGAAACTCAGCAGGATTGTATTTAGTAAGCAACTTGGCTCTAAATGGAATTTTGAGACTGCTTTCGTGCGAGTAATCAAAGTATTTTTGGGCTTGCGTGAGCGAATAAGGTTGGTTTTTCCTCAAAACACGTAATTAATGGGTCAGTTGTAACGTGTGAACTGGAAAAAAATTATAAGAGCAGAAGTAGCCTGGCAGAAGAGAAACTCAGCAGGATTGTATTTAGTAAGCAACTTGGCTCTAAATGGAATTTTGAGCTCTCTGTAGGAAGAACAGGTTTTGTTTTGCTGTTTTCATTTTTGATGGTGTGCGTATGCGCATTTAATGATCTTTATTGCCATTGTTTTAGACACCTGTTCAGATAAAGGAATTTGGTGCAGTAAATAAAATTGACTTCTCCCCGGTTCCTCCATACAACTATGCTGTCACAGCCTCCTCAAGGGTAAGTGGCTTTTTTGAGGTTTTTATGTTCTCGTCCTTCAGCTGGTATCACATGAGCTAACTTAATGTCTTCTTGTTTTGCTAGATCCACATTTATGGTCGTTACTCTCAGGAACCAATCAAAACGTTTTCTCGCTTCAAAGATGCGGCTTATTGTGCCACACACAGAGATGATGGCAACCTACTTGTTGCTGGTAGCGAGGAAGGTAGCATTCGCCTCTTTGACATTAGTGGAAGAGCACCGCTGAGACAATTTGATGGTCATACTAAGTAAGACAGTGTTGGTTTTTTCTTTGTGTGCGTAAGCTTGTTTGGTGTATTTACATATGTCTGCTTTGTATGTTGCTGAAAATCTGAATGATATTGATCTATGTTGCTTGCAACTGTCTCACATAGATCTTACTGAAAATTAGATTTTTAAATTTAATTCAGAATTGGAGGGACTTTTTAAAATTCTAAATATGGATTGAGCACATGGAAGAATAACTAAATTTTCTAATTCAGGTAGGTGTCTGTTAATATGTTGTGTAGACATAGTCTTGTGACTACCCGGTGCTGATAAGCACATTTTGTTTGATGTTGGCAGGAAAAGAGTTCTAAAAAGTGGCTAAACAAAAACAGTGAAGAAATATGCCAGGAAGAGCAGGAATCCCTTAAAAAAACAAAACAGAAAACGTGTATGATGGTGGGGTGGGGAAGGGGTTAGAAGGGGAGTTCTGATGTACCAGTGAGGAGAAGACAATGGTAATGCTTAGATTAAACAGATTGCTGTGCTGTGGAAGACCAACACGCGTTTTATCTGCACAACAGATAAGTTGTTTGTTGAACAACAACAAACCCCTTTTGACAGGAAAGCACACAGGCAGACCTTGAGAGTGTTTCTGTTTGAGGTCTGTAGTTGTAGATTGGGTATTATCTTATGTCCTAACTGCTAGGTTAATTGTAATAAGATTTAGGGTATCTGTGTTTTCTGTCAAAGTCTTTCTCTCTTGGGAAGTTACAATGATAATACAGATTTAAATAGTCATTTTAAGGACAAGAAGAGCGTACAACCCAGTTGTACTTAAAAATCACTATTATAAATTTTTCTAAAGGACAGTGCTAGTACACAGACCTCTAAGTAACAAATGCCAAATTTACAGCTTTTAAATGAACACCTAGTAGACCTGTAAAACCTTTAAGGCAGATCATATCAGTGCTTAGGTAAGCGTCTGTCAGCATGACCCTTTTCTGGCTGGAAATATAAAAACAGTGTTTTTAACCTGTAACGTGAGGCTTTGTAACTTCCAACAGTAAATACTTTGCACTTCTAAGTTTGAGAGAATACTTTAAGCTCTTCATACAGACTAACTGTTCTAGAAGCAAGTATATATTTTAACTTTGGATATTGTGGACTTTGGTTTCTAGAGCTGTTCACGTAGTGGGCTTCCTGTCTGATAAATACCGAATATTTTCTGGTGGTGATGATTATTCATCAAATCTGTGGGATATTCCGAGCGCTACAGAAATCGTATCATACAGTGAACATACTGACTATGTGAGATGTGGCTGTGCAAGTAAAGTGAATGCAGATGTCTTTATAACAGGTTTGATTTTCTTTTTTATATATGCTTCTTTTGGATTGAAGAAAAATGCAGAAAGATAGTTTTTTATACAGTAGGGTCTTGTTTATTGTATTTTAAACATGGAGAATTTGTTTCCCTACTCAGTGCCTACTTTGTTGTTTCCTTTTTGCTTGCTCC
>NW_008825104.1:2770964-2780142 GCF_000699105.1 Pygoscelis adeliae
ACTAATTTTTAACGTCTTTTTGCTTTAGCCTGTTAGGGTTAATGGGACTGTTCTGACTGGCCTTTAATTTTTAAGACAATCTGTGAACATATCCTTTAGTTGGGATTGACTGAAGTGTTTTATCAGGTTTCCGGAGGAGGACACTAGTTCCATTGTAGTTTGTACAGCCCTGTACTGGCAGACTCAAAAATGGACGGTCATGTGAGGAGTTATTTGAAACCAGTTGCTTTTGGTTTTCCTAGCAGTATCTTTCTATTAATCTGCGGTAAATTGCTGTGAAAAAAACTAGTATTCCTTACTTCAGGAGGCACAAGAGACTAGGTTTCATCAGGTTGCCTGATATTTATTGTTATAAATACACTTGATTAATGGAAGGGAAATAAAATTAAGACTTAAATTACTTTTAAGGCCTAATGTGTTGCTAGGGCTAGAATTAGAAGACTTATGTTGCCTGAAGGCTGTAAATTAACCAAGATAAACAATAAGGTGTTCTAAGTGTATGATTTAAAACTGTTTCTGTTTGGCAGGAGCTCCTTTAGATCGGTAGGACGTGGCTGTTTTAGTTCCTGAAATAATTGAAATGACGAAACTGAAGCTATTTACGGTGTTGTTTGCAGGTTCCTACGATCACACTGTGAAACTATTTGATGCACGAACAAAAAGTAGTGTCATGACAATAGAACACGGCCAGCCTGTGGAGAGTGTGCTTCTGTTCCCTTCTGGTGGGCTTCTAGTATCTGCAGGTACTTAATAAAATCAAATTTCTTTCCTGTGGCCCTAATTTGAGAAATATTTCAGCTGATTCTTTCTTGTGCAGTGTTTTCATTTGGTAATGAAGTGGTAGGTGATGTAACAGCTGGATTTCTCAAAGATCTTCTTTAGGAATCTGTGTTGATTTGGAGGGTGAAGGTAGGGGTCTTTTTGTCTCTGCTTTGATTTTCTTGTAGTTGGTTCAAAAGAAAAAGACGTTTTTAGGACAAGGTACAGACTTCAATTAGCCCAGTGCTAAAGTGAAGGAATAAACATACTTGAGAAGTTTTGAAAAGATGGGACTGTATCTTTCTCTTAATGATGACGATGTTTTTTCGTCTCTTCTCACCGTTGCATCGGCAGTCCTGTAACCTAGTGGTATCTAGACTATTTTTGGTAAGGAGTATGTTGAATCATTCAGCTGTGCCTGCAGAATGGCCTAAAAAAGAGCAGGCTTGTAGTGTGTCTTGTCCTAGGAGATAGTCATAATGGACGGGGATGGTGCGTAGGTACAGAAAATTCTGTGTTACGAAGGAGGCACTGTATCACTGTGTGAAAACTTCTCCTGAGAAGTGTAAATGTGTACGTATGCCAAACTGTTTTGTGTGTTTCCTTCTTACAGGAGGTCGATATGTCAAAGTTTGGGATGTACTAAAAGGCGGACAGTTACTAGTTTCACTTAAAAATCACCATAAAACTGTAACTTGTTTATGCCTGAACAGCTCTGGACAAAGGTTATTGTCAGGATCCCTGGACAGGTTAGTATATCTTGTGGCTTTGTTGTGATCTAAATTCATTAGTACTTTTTTCCTTTGAAAGTTGTTATACATCAGTGTGAATCTGTGCATGTTTTTTGGGCTTAAACACTTTTTAACTGTTAGAGATATAACTTACTTGAAAGCATGTCTTGGGGCCAAGGTACATACTGCGATATGCATCAACCTTTTCCTCTTATTAGCCTGAACGTCAGTAAGGGTTGCATGTGCCATTTGGGAATGCATGTGGGGAACTTCTGAATAAGTGTTCATTTTTCTGAATCTCTAAACTGACTTTTGCAGTCTCCATAAAGTGACTGTTCTTAACTTTACTTTAATATAGTTTAAATAACTGAAAGTGTATTAGTATTGACCTTTAAAGAGACTGTTTTTTGTGTCTCTGTGCTGTGCTGTTGCTTTTTGTACCCAAGGGGCACAGGTAAAATATGTCCTCCTTGCTTTTTTGTTTGTTTGGGTTGAGTTGCTGAGTACCGGTACTCAATCTGTTGTCTCTGAGACGTTAGAAATATCAAGTGGTCTGAAATGACAGTGGTCTGTTCTCTCCTTCCCTCCCTCCTTCCTTTCTGTACTTCCTAGGCTTCCTCAGGCTTTATGATTACAAAGCATAAGCTGAAGGATCACACTAGCTATGCAGTTATTTGTCATTCAGTGCTCACAACACTAAAGTTCGTACTTGTTGTAAGATAACGTTTTGTTTTCCCATTTGTTAAATATTTCCTACCTTCAACTAAATCATTAAAGAGCAGCTGGATACAAGAATATCTTGGGATTTACTTCTAGAAATTGTCAATAGATCTTACATTTAAAATTTAAAAACAAATTTGAAGAAATGCTGTCTTAATGTTTCCTAATAAGCATTGCTGAAGTCAGATAGTCACTACATCTACCTTCAATTTCTTCTTCTGTGCGTGCCCCATTTTTATCTTTTTTGCGTAAGGGTAATCCTTTCTTGACTTTTGTGTATCTTTTAACAGAACCTTTCTATTGCAGAAGAGGTAATAACTTAAGAAGCTCAGTGGTAGTCTGAAGAATGCTTTGTGTAAATACTCAGTTTCCTTAAATGATTTATAGAAGTTGAGAGTGGTGAAATTCCTGTAAAGTGTCCACAATAAGGCATTAGTAACGAGGTTTTAATCATTACTCTTCTGTATAGGCATGTGAAGATTTACAGTACTACTTCCTACAAAGTAGTCCACAGCTTTAACTATGCAACATCCATCCTCAGTCTTGCGTTGTCGGTAAGTACATTAGAAATCTTCCTAGGCAAGGTAATTACTGATACCTTCTAAGTCACTGAAGTAATTAAGTTTTGCTTTCATTGCTATTGGGTGTTTTGGAAGAATGCTGTACATGCAAAGTAGGATGACTGAATATATTCCTCCTGAGTAAAAAAAAATGCATTAAGAAGTTTTAAACATAATACATTCAGACGCCAGATGTTACCTTATTAGATCTGTACAAAATTGTGTGTTTATCAAGGACAGTATATATCATAGGGAAAGTATTCAGTTTAGAAGAGAAGCCCTTTGATTTTAAGAAGATTGTACTCATCTTTTGCCTTTCAGGAACCTTGTGAGTCCTCTTGTCTGGCAGTGATAAAAGAAAAAAAAGTAGTTAATTTGCTGAGACATTTAGAATATGGTGAACTTGTCTTAAAAGTTGTTGGTGTCAGGTGGGTCTGAGCAAGAAAAGAGGAGAGGGCATGAAGTGTGAGCATAAAAAAAATTGTTTGCCAAGGCACGTGTCTTACTGTCTTGGAAACAGAAAACAAAGACTCTCATTTCTCTGAAACATTTGGCCAGAAATTTGGAGGCTGGCACCACTTCTTAGAACAATGCTGTTGTCATGTAGTCACCTTCTTACATAGCCTCTGAAGGACATGTAAAAGGGACTGTGAGGGATCTTTACTACCTTTGCTACTTTACTATTGTCCTGCTCTTCTGGAACCTAGGGGAATGTTTGTGTGGAGGGGATGTCTTCCTTTCTTCATTTCCTACCTTATTCCCTAGGGAGCTAGAGCTAAATGAGTTTTGAATTATTTTGGTTGAGGTGAAGAGTACAGAACTAAAAAAAACCCCATACCCTTTAAGACTCTACAGCAGCTGCAAAACATGCAATACCTGTAGTTTGGCATCTCTAGAGCTGTGTATATATCTCTTGAAACATAATCTTTTGTTTCCTATTGACTAAAACCCTTGAGTTTTAAGTGGTCTTATGATAACATAAGACTGGCTCTACTAGGTCAAGCCAAAAGCTGGTCTAATTCAAGATGCTGCTTCCAACTGTAGCCATAAGTAGATGCGTATGGAAAACTAAAAACAGAGCAAGTGTGTATGATAAGTTTCCTGATATTCTCCCAAACTCATTTTCAGATGAGAAATCAGCTCATCAGAGTGTAGTTTCTGTGTAATTCAAAGAATTTCTCTTACATAAACCTGCTCAGTCTCTCCTTGAGCTTGGACAAACTTAACCTTCACTAGATTCCTTGAGCTTGGACAAACTTTTAACCTTCATTAGATTCCTTGACAAGGAGCTCCATGTTTCTGCTACTTGTTGTGTGAAGAATTGCCTCCTTTTGTTTCATCTGAACCTTCATTAGCTTCATTTGATGCCCCTAAACGAGACATTGACAAGCTTATCTCCGTCCATACCTGTCATAATTCTGTAGGCTTTTATCATATCCCTCCTCAATTGTCTTCTTTCCCCATGCTGAAGAGTTCTGTCTCAAATCAAGCCAATCTTTGATTCTCCTTGGGTTTTTTTAATTCTTTTATTCTGAATCTGCTATGTTTTTTGAGAATGACTTGCATAGGATTTAAGATGTGGATGCACAATGGATTTATTCAGTGGCATAATGACTTTCTAGTTTTTATTTCTTCTGTAGTAATTCCTAACACTATTTATTTGTGGGTTTTTTTTTCCTTACCAGCAGTTGGGCATTCAGCTAATGTTTAATGTTTTCATAGAATTACCTGTTGCTATTTACAGGTCAGAACTCACTATTTTATATGTGAAGTCAGTGTTTTTCTCCAGTGCATAATTTAAAATTATAACCTTTAGCATCAAATAGGTGCAACCTTTGTTGTGTAGGTGAAATTTATACCAGTGACTGGTATTTTGAACAACTTTCATTTGTTTCTCAAAATCCTGCTGTTCCATGATAGCTTTCTCATAGGTGGTGTTCATGTCTGCTGTATGGCATGTAATAGCCAAAGGCAGTTGTACACCATTGAAAAAAACAAAGAAACCAAAAAAACTGTCATAGTTTATACTTACAGAAGGTTGTTAATGGATATTTGAGCTTGCTTCACTAGTCAGGCTGTAGTCCCTCTAGGTATTTGTTAAAGGTTTATTAGATGGGTAATGTTGCTTACAATCAAAGCCCTGAAGCTGCCCCTGTTTTGAACAAGGTATTTGACCACAGGATCTCACAGAGGTGCCTTCCAACTTAAGTTATTCTGTGGTACTGTGCTTAGAGCCTTATCATGAAGCATAAGAATTTAAAAATCTGCACGGTAGAGCATGCATCATCAAATAAAACACTAGGTTCCTAACTCTGTGATTTCTTTGTTTTAGCCTGAAGATGAAACCATAGTTGTAGGCATGACCAATGGGGTGCTAAATATTAAACACAGAAAACCTGAAGAAAGGAAGGAAATGTCTCGAAAGAAGAGACAACCAGCATATAGAACCTATGTGAAAGGAAGAACTTACATGCCAAAACAGGTATAGGGGGGTGAGAAAATGTGTACTGAAGCACTCCTCAAAATTTTTGGGTTTTTTTTTTGGTGTGTGCTGAAGAAAGGGAAGGGATGGAAGATACAAAGACATATAAGCTTGTTCATGGTAATACCTCTAATCCATTATGTGTGTGTGTGTCTTACTCTGAACTCGTCTTTCAATTCTAGGAAGATTTCTGTGTCAGTAAACCTGTAAAACGTGTTTTGAGGAAATACGACAAGCTGCTGAAGAGCTTTCAGTCTTCCAAGGCCCTTGATGCGGTACTGGAGGTAAGGCGTTGTTTTTTGTCTCATCAGAGTTGTGTGCTGTGATTTGATGTGGATTTTTTCTGTATGTCAAACTAATTTTAGTTCAGTGTATAGCTAGAAAGGAATCAAACTTGTGGGGGTTCCGTTTTGGTTTTGCTGATATCAGTGCTGTTTTGTGTGTAAAGATGTTGCTGTGGTACTAAACTCTTCTTATATATGTCCAGCCACCCATCAGGCTTTATACTCCTGAAGTTACGGTTGCAGTCATGCAGGAACTACATCGCAGAGGAACACTGAGGAGTGCACTTGCAGGCCGAGACGAGAAGCAAGTTAATCTCCTTCTTACCTTTGTGGCAAGGTATTATTTTAATGACAGTTCTCTGTGACTCTTTTGAGACCTGTATTTCTTAATAGCTTTTGCCACAGAGTCTCAACAGATCGCGGGTGGAGCACTGGTACTCTTGAAATCTCACATGCCTTCTGCTTTCTCATATCAAGGTCTGGGATTTCACTCACAGTACTGAACTAGTTTACCTGTTAGCACAAAAAAATTTTGCTGATAGTATGAGACAGTATATTTTACTTTGGCAGACATTCTACGCTTCGTCTATTATTTTCTGTTTCCTCAATGAAACTCGTGTCTTCACGTACCTGAGGTTTTTGCCAGTCCTCCAACCCACACTGCCTTGCTGAAAGGAGGAGGGTAAATACCACATGTAGCTTTTTTGACTCGCCTCTTTGACTGCTGTTCTGTGACATCTCTTAATGAAGAAAAAATTGTCTTTGTGCCTGTATGAGAAAGCTGCTTGTTGGTGAGAGAGGTGCAGTTGGCAAAACCAGTAAAATTGGGATGTCTTCTAATTTTGCAGGCGTGTGATTGAGCCTAGATTTACACCTGTACTGGTGACTGTTGCAGATATGATCACTGGTAAGTACAACTCAAATATTCTCAAAGCCATATAGCTAGCTTGGAAATAAGGTAAAAAGAGCCATATTTTTAAGAAACCAAACCTTTATGGGTTTGTCTATAACTATGGACTCAGTGTCAAGAGAATGATCCAAAAAGATATTGCCAGATAACTTTGACCCCAGTAAGTATCTGATTTGCTCAGGCTGGAGGAAGCTCCTCATGGTCTCTAAGTATCTTTGATACTTCATGTTTCTATACTTACATAATACAAGTGACTTCTGCTTCTCCAATGAGGCAGAAATAGCATTTGAGGTTGTAAAAATTTCTGTTAGTTTGACTTACTGTTACTGTGAGTACATACCAGTAATTAAAACTGTTTTCAGAACACCATTAAAGTTGTCTTATTTGTCCACAATGTTGGACTTGTGCTAGACTCCTTAAATGCATCTCTAACTAGCTAATGTAATTTTCACGTTTTCATAGATATGTGGATTCTTAAGTGACTTTTTTCTTTACAGACATTTATCAGCCTGTGGTTGGGCAGTCAGCAATTGTTGATAGACAATTCTTGAGACTTCAGGAAGCCATAGGAAAAGAGATTGACTATCAAGAGGAACTACTCGAAGTTCTGGGAATGATGGATACACTGTTTGCTACTTTTACGAAGAAAAGAGCTACTTACCTAGAAGAGAACAAAAGTAATGGTCTTACAGAGACCATTGAAACAAATACGAATAACTGACTGACAGCCATCACAACAAAGTGTCACAAAAATAATGTGGACTTGAAATACATTACCTGTTCTCCTGGTAACTTTTTGTAATAGTAACTTTCAAAATAAGCCCCTCTATGTTGAAGTTCTTTGAATAGGCTGAATTACTGAAGACAGAGGAAGAAGGACGTTTTCAAGATTTTCCATTCAATATTTTTCAAACAATTGAATTTTAAAGTTTTATTCTGAAGTTATGTAACATGACTTAGTACTGGATGCACAAAGTTATTATTTGATTTAGAAAACAGTCAACAATTTTCAGTTTTTATTTACCAAAAATAATTGAAGCTTGTCCAATTTTAATGCGTCATTGTCCTTATTTAAGGTTAATATCCCATCTCACATGGGATTCCTTGGACTTAGGAATAAAACCATGTATGCATTTGATAAAACTTGACTATATTGTGTTTTGTCTCTCCCTGCTTCATCTCCATTTCAGTCTTCCATTAATTCATAGGAAACAGCAAAATGACTCAAGAAAACAAGTGTATGTTATTGTTTTGTTTAGTGCAATAGAAGAAATATGCTTATGTATATTGAAAAATTTGTTCGTTTCATTTTTTAAAGAGTGCATATACATTTATGAATTATAATTCCCTAGAAAATAGATAATTCTTCTAAAGGGAAATTAATTCAAATTAAATTAATGTAGTGAGTAAGTAAACTGCATACCAGTGCGAAAATCCTCAGTTAAGTAAAAGAACTAAATTCTTGTGTAATTCTATCACTTTCAGCGTACAGTAGATGCAATTTGAGTCTACATTGTTGTCTGTATGTATTTGAATACCGGGGTAATGGTTTATTTTAACTTCAAGCAGTGCTGGAGAAGGGTGGTATACTTTGGAAAGACGGGTGTGCCAAAGGCTGCTCAACTCATGTATGATGACAGTAGGGTAGAACTTTGTCCTTAGTCTGTTTTCTGTGACTTGCATTTCCCCCCAGGCCTGGAATTTGAGATATAATATGAATTTCCTGCAAAACGAATTTGCTCAAGTGTGGCAGTGAAAGGTGGGTATCAGTGGTAGAAATAACTTGAACAATTCTGCAAGTTCTACCTAAAACCTTAATCTTTGACTGAAAAGTGTGGAGCAGTATCTGGTCTGCCCTAAAATTAATATGTGAGTAATATGTGTTCCTTCCTGATTTGCTGGTTTTGAAGACTTAGGATGATAATAGGTAACAATAAGGAGCATATTCATGCAAACTTTAAAGTTTTCATTTCCTTGCTGCTTACTTTATTATTTTTATTTTATTTCTGCTAATAGACCTGAACTTTCTTTTGTCTTTTAGGAAATCTGTATGCTACTTTTAATTGTGTGACTTAATCAGGCAGTTATCTCTTAGGAGACCACACAAAATGAATTTTCTGAAGGGGGGAGGCTCTTCTGGAGCCTCCTTATTCCATGACCCTTAAGTAGTGCTTAGAGTTGGAGGTGGACATTTCTCTTGGCAGCCTAGTGTTCCACGGCTTGAGAACCACCGACCTTGACATCAAACATATTCTTTGTTCTTACTGGTGATATTCGTGTCTAAAGTATGTATCCATTGTAGTGCCTTGAAGTTTGATGTGTGGCTAGCAGAATCGTAGGAGGAAGTTAGATTAAAATAGCAGATTAGTTTGATCTAACCTGGAGAGGTATGGATTTGATGGGTGGACTGTCCAGTGGGTGAGGAATTGGTTGGATGGTCGCATCAGAGGGTAGTGGTCAACAGCTCAATGTCCAGATGGAGATTGGTGACAAGTGGTGTCCCTCAGGGGTCCCTGTTGGGACCAGTACTGTTTAATATCTTCATCAATGACACAGACAGTGGGATCGAGTGCACCCTCAGCAAGTTTGCAGATGACACCAAGCTGAGTGGTGCGGTCGACATGCCAGAGGGACGGGATGCCACCCAGAGGGACCTGGACAAGCTCAAGAAGGGGGCCCGTGTGAACTTCACGAGGTTCAACAAGGCCAAGTGCAAGGTCCTGCACCTGGGT
>NW_008825104.1:2780282-2786830 GCF_000699105.1 Pygoscelis adeliae
CAAGGGAGATGATTCTGCCCCTCTACTCTGCTCTGGTGAGACCCCACCTGGAGTACTGTGTCCAGCTCTGGAGCCCTCAGCACAGGAAAGACACAGACCTGTTGGAGCGGGTCCAGAGGAGGGTCACAAAAATGATCAGGGGGATGGAACACCTCTCCTATGAAGAAAGGCTGAGAGAGTTGGGGTTGTTTAGCCTGTAGTGATAGGACAAGGGGTAATGGTTTTAAACTAAAGGGGGGTAGATTTAGACTAGATATAAGGAAGACATTTCTTATGCTGAGGGTGGTGAAGCCTGGAACAGGTTGCCCAGAGAGGTGGTGGATGCCCCATCCCTGAAAGTATTCAAGGTCAGGTTGGACAGGGCTCTGAGTAACCTGATCTAGTTGAAGATGTCCCTGCCCATGGCAGGGGGGTTGGACTAGGTGCCCTTTAGAGGTCCCTTCCAACCCAAACTGTTCTATGATCTTATGGTAATTTGATTTATTATGATGTTTACCATTCATATTATTCTACCAAATGAGTTTGCCAAGGTAGAACTGGAAGCAGGTGTGAGATACCATCTACAGAAATGGAAATCTGATCAAAACATGGAAAAACAAATGCTATTTAAGGTCTTAATTTCTACCAAGACCATTAAAATGAAATTTTGAAGATTTTTATCAGACTGGCCAACTGATTTTCTGCTACTTGAGTAGAAGCAGCCAGTTGTATTATGAGTTCTACTGGATTCGCTACCTCTGCGTTGAAAGCTAGTATTTGTTCAGGTGACACCTAGTCTGCTTGCCAAACTTGTCTGTTCTTGTGTCTCTGCTCTTGTGTTATGAAAATTAATGATTGGGGTTTTTTTCTGTTTAGTAAGATTTTTTTTTTTCATTATGCACGTTGTTCTTCAGTACCTACATAATTAAGTTACAGAGGAGCCAGAATAAGATGCTGTTATTACCACTGTGGTGCCTGTTGTTAATGTTCTGATTTTATTTGGTTATAATATTAATATAAAACTTCAAATTTTGGCTTTTTAATAGGCTGCTGGTTGAATAAAATAGTAGGAAAAAAATTATTTCAGGTAACATTTGGCAGTGGTCTGTCTGTGGTGGTGAATGTTTAAAATGCATTACTAATATTGCCTAGTGCCAGGTGTGCATATTTTTGTTTTACAGGTGAAAATTTAATTTATTTATATGAAAATGTAATTATTTTTCCAGCAGTGCATTACCTTATGCCCCAGAATCTAGTATTTTGAAGCATTAAGATGGAATGTCATGAACTGAAATAGTTAAAATAGTTAATTGTGCATTGGATTGGAGGGGATGTAATGCTGCGTGTCTTGTTTGGGGAAAGGATTTTATTTATTCTGTATATTCTGCTTACATAGAAAGGGGGGGATTTATTGCACTCAGCATCTTCCTTGACTTCAGGTCATTTGGGAATTACCAGGTTGATTTGTCTTTGAAATATAGTTAATAAATTAGCTTTTCGCAGAGCAGATAGTTACAGACAAAAAGCGTGTCTGTTACTTTTTTGACGTCCTTTTCATAGGAAGCATTTTTGCAGCTGGTTATTGGAAAGAGGGAACACCTCCCCACCCCCGAATATTGTTATGGCTGAGGAACTCGATTAGCATGGAGGGTTGCCAGAGAAGAGGCTTCTCTAATTGAATGCATCCAGAAATAGACTGGGTTTCAAAAAGAATAGTAAATTCAGGACTTCGCTTTCCTGTGTTCAGCCCCCTGAGTTACATGGGAGAACGGGAGAGATGAGCTGGTTGGTCACTTGGTTGATTTTTATCAAGCTTTCAACTGAACATTTCTCAGGAAAGACACTGATCTCTTCCCTGGACTAATTCTGCTAGTGAGTGAAACTTTCATTGCTAGATCACTTACGCGTTCTAACTTCTTGAGGGTAAATACCTTTGTATTTCAACAGATATCCTTTGAAGACCGTGCTGCTAGAATTTACTAAATTGTGTTGCTCAGGTTGTTCAAAGCTGAGTTAACTAATGATGAGAAAATAGAAAATACTGAAATACTTATGGTCTAACATTATGATTGAGCTATGTAGAGTGTTTCAAAAATGAGAAACTGAAACAAGCTTATAAAAAGGAGAATCGGAGATAACATTGGTCCATTGCTTGATGAGTTTGGTCACCTCATAAATAGGGTTGTAGACAAAGCAGAGATGTTTAATGCCTTCTTTGCCTCTGTCTTCAACACCGATGATGGGTCCTGGGACCCCCAGAGCCCTGCGTTGGAAGACTGTGCTGGCGGGGATGATAAACTCGCAGCCGACCCTGAACTTGTTCAAGACTTGCTGCTCCAGCTGGATGTGCATAAATCTATGGGGCCCAAAGGAATTTATCCCAGGCTTCTGGAAGAACTGCTGGATGTCATTACGGGACCTCTCTCTATTATTTGTTAATGGTCTTGGGAGCCTGGAGAGGTCCCAGTTGACTGGAAGCTGGCAAATGTTGTCCCAATTTTCAAGAAGGGTAAGAAGGAAGACCCTGGTAATTACAGGCCTGTCAGTCTTACTTCAGTGCCTGGTAAAACTATAGCGCAGGTTAATCTGGGAGTTACTGAAAAACACTTGAGAGACAATGCAGTCATTGGTCATAGCCAACACAGGTTCACGAAGGGAAAGTGCTGCTTAACCAACTTAATTTCTTTTTATGACAAGGTCACCCGTTTAGTTGACCAAGGGAGGCCAGTAGATATGGTATTTTTTGATTTTAACAAAGCTTTTGATACTGTCTCTCACAGTATCCTTCTGGACAAAATGTCCAGCACACAGCTAGACAAGTCCAAAATATGTTGGGTGAGCAACCAGCTGACGGATCAGGCTTGAAGAGTTATAGTAAATGGGGTTACATCAGGCCAGTCACCAGTGGGGTTCCCCAGGGCTCAATTTTAGGGCCAATTGTCTTCAATATTTTTATAAATGATCTGGATGCAGGAATCGAATGTCTGTTAAGTACATTTGCTGATGATACTAAACCAGGAGGAGCTGTAGACTCCCTTGAGGTTAGAGAGGCCTTACAGAGAGATCTGGATAGACTAGAGAGCTGGGCAATCACCAACCATATGAAATTTAACAAGATAAAGTGCTGGATTCTCCACCTGGGATGGGGTAATCCTGGTTATACACATAAATTGTGGGACAAGAGGCTGGAGAGCAGCCCTGCAGAAAGATCTGGGGGTTTGGCTTGATGGCAAGTTAAATATGACTCAACAGTGTGCCCTGGCAGCCAAAAGGGCCAACCATGTCCTGGGGTGCATCAAGCACAGCATCGCTAGCCGGTCGAGAGAGGCGATTGGGAGGTGATTGTCCCACTCTACATGGCACTGGTGTGGCCCCACCTGGAGTACTGTGTGTAGTTTTGGGCACTTCAATATCAGAAGCACATCAAACTATTAGAGTGTGTCCAGAGGAGGGTGACCAAGATGGTGAAAGGCCTCGAGGGCAAGACTTAATGAGGAGTGTCTGAGGTCACTTGGTTTGCTGAGCTTGGAGAAGAGAAGGCTGAGGGGTGACCTATTCACAGCCTACAACTTCCTCAAGAGGGGCAGTGGAGGGGGAGGTGCTGATCTCCTCTCTCTGGTGACCAGCGATAGGACACGAGGAAATGGAATGAAGCTGCATCAGAGGAATTTCAGGTTGGACAGCAGGAAAAGGTTCTTCACCGAGAGGGTGGTTGATCACTGGAACAGGCTCCCCGGGGAAGTGGTCACGGCACCAAGCCTGTCGGAGTTCAAGGAGCGTCTGGATGACGGTTTTAGTCATATGGTTTAGTTTTAGGTAGACCTGTAAGGAGCAGGGAGTTGGACTCGATGGTCCTTATGGGTCCCTTCCAATTTGAGATGTTCTGTGATTCCATGAAAAAACTCAGCAGTTTGAGTGTGACCACATATTGGGTGTGTGTGCGTGCGTGTGTACTTTATATTTGGATTCAGACAACTGATGTTAACCCCATTACCTTGTTAAGGCTTACTGAAGACAAACAACATGGTCAGACTGTGGCTTTGAAGATGACTCCCTCAGATTTAACTAGTTGTGCCAGAACAAGGTCTGGAATGGAGTTCTGGAGAACTCACTTCCTTGCATGCTCTCTCTGGGTAGTCATTCTGACCCCTTGTGTTCTTCAGAAGGCAAAACATGGTCTCATCAGCAGTTGCACCCAGCTGATTTTCCTCCTCTGCATGAGTAATTCTTGGATTTGTGTCACTAGTATACACTGAGAGAAAGGGGATGCCCCCTCCAGTGTAGATGAGAGGCAGTAGTTCCACGTTTCATTCGGCAGGAGTGCAATGCTAACATAACCACGGGGGTATTAAATTGTCAACCCAGTCTTTCCCTTTCTGCTCAGGGAGTTGAATGTGTGGGAGTGGAGAGGAAGGATGGCTACTAGATGAGCTCCCAAACCTCAGCTATTTTGTGAATGATGATGCTGTTTCCCCAGCTGCAAAAGGAACTTAGGATCTGTTAGGTTTGTTGCATCACCACCTGCATTTACAAAAAGATGTTAAAGTTGCTGTTATGAAGAAACTGTTACACACACTTCTATTTTCTCCTGCATACCTTTCACTATCAAAATGAAGTGAAAATAGATGATGATTAGCTCTGGCTCTTGGAGATCTGGATTGATCAAGGTATTTGGTTTCAGCTACTATTGCTGGCTTTCTCTGTACTTCTGATAAAAAAATTGTTTTGTCCCTTATTACATCTTAGACATGTTCTTTTTGTTGAACTGTAGTTGAACTGGTTCCATTTAAAGACTTGGTGTTTGGTCATGGAAGGCTTCTGAAACTGAAACAGTTTTATTTAATAGACACAGTTGTTCTTAGATGGTTACAAAATTGACTACAGTCTTCTGTGTAAATTAAAATAATGGGATATACTTTTCTCCTTCCTAAACAGAACACTTTCTCATTGTTTACCATCATCATCTGCAACTTGTGTAACAATGTCATAAAGTGCATTTGCTTGCTCTCAAGTAACGTGGGGCTATTGAGTGACCATTTGAAAAGTCATTTCACAACCCCATGCTTATTTCACCATTTATAAATTACCAGAAGCTTCTAATTTTAATGCAGTAAGTCTTGACACCTGCATACAGAAAGACAAGCAGGATGGAGAATGGATTGTGCTTGCTCTCTTATTTAGCATTATTAGCTGCACCTGCTGTTTGATAACCCATTAAGAATTTCAGTGATGAAGTCCTAGGTAGCATCTTCCCGGTGGCTTTTTTATAGATTGTATATGTTCACTTTCTTACACAATTTAACGACCGACTTCCAGGTGAATGAGGACATGACTCACTGCAAATGAAACTTTTTGGTGATCATGTGGAAAGGGGCATTTACCTGGAGCCCAAATGATCAGTGAAACTGAGGGGTGTGTCATGACCTGGAAGGGTTACACATCCTGGAGGTGTATAGAGATCACAATGGTGGGTTTGCAGGATTGCTTAATACCCAAGCACATGGAGGCTTTATTTCCTAAATCTCTTTACTGTTTTACAGATTATTACAGACCACCACTAACAAAGCAAATATACTTATGGTTAGTAAAGTAAGTAGACATATATTACAAGTTCCTACAAAATTACCACCAGGAAAGCAAATAAACATTTCAACAGTCACACCAATCAATATTAATAGCAATCAATAACAAAGCAAGTCTATGGGGCTGGATGGGATCCACCCAAGAGTACTGAGGAAGCTGGTTAGAAGTGCTCACCAAGCCACTCTCCATCATTTATCAGCAGTCCTGGCAAACTGTGGAGGTCCCAGTTGACTGGAAGTTAGCAGATGTGATGCCCATCTACAGGAAGGGCCGGGAGGAGGATCCGGGGAACTACAGGGCTATCAATCTGACCTTGGTGCCAGGGAAGGTTATGGAACAGATCATCTTGAGTGCCATCATGCGGCATGTACAGGACAACCAGGTGATTAGGTTGAGTCAGCATGGGTTTATGAAAGGCGGGTCCTGCTTGACTGACCTGATCGCCTTCTATGACCAGGTGACCCACTTAGTGGATGAGGGAAAGGCTGTGGGTTTTGTCTACCTAAGCTTTAGTAAAGCTTTTGACACTGTTTCCCACAGCATTCTCCTGGAGAAACTGGCTGCTTATGGCTTGGACGGGTGTACTCTTCACTGGGTAAAAAACTGGCTGGACGGCCGGGCCCAAAGAGTTGTGGTGAATGGAGTTCAATCCAGTTGGCAGCTGGTCACAAGTGGTGTTCCCCAGGGCTCAGTATTGGGGCCAGTTCTGTTTAATCTTTATCAATGATCTGGATAAGGGGATCGCGTGCACGCTCAGTAAGTTTGCAGATGACACCAAGTTGGGCGGCAGTGTTGATCTACTTGAGGGTAGGAAGGCTCTACAGAGGGATCTGGACAGGCTGGATCGATGGGCCGAGGCCAATTGTATGAGGTTCCACAAGGCCAAGTGTGCCGGGTCCTGCACTTGGGTCACAACAACCCCAAGCAACACTACAGGCTTGGGGAAGAGTGGCTGGAAAGCTGCCCGGCGGAAAGGACCTGGGGGT
>NW_008825104.1:2786998-2791257 GCF_000699105.1 Pygoscelis adeliae
GGCACTGGTGAGGCCGCACCTCGAATACTGTGTTCAGTTTTGGGCCCCTCACTGCAAGAAAGACATTGAGGTGCTGGAGCACGTGCGAAGAAGAGCAACGAAGCTGGTGAAGAATCTAGAGCACAAGCCTTATGAGGAGCGGCTGAGGGAGCTGGGGTTGCTTAGCCTGGAGAAAAGGAGGTTGAGGGGACACCCTATCGCTCTCTACAACTACCTGGAAGGAGGCTGTAGCGAGGTGGGTGTCGGTCTCTTCTCCCAAGTAACAAGTGAGAGGACAAGAGGAAATGGCCTCAAGTTGTGCCAGGGGAGGTTTAGATTGTGTATTAGGAAGGATTTCTTCACTGAAAGGGTTGTCAAGCATTGGAACAGGCTGCCCAGGGAAGTGGCTGAGTCACCACCCCTGGAGGTATTTAAAAGACGTGTAGATGTGGTGCTTAGGGACATGGTTTAGTGGTGGACTTGGCAGTGCTAGGTTAATGGTTGGACCTGATGGTCTTAAAAGGTCTTTTCCAACCTAAATGATTCTATGATTCTATGTATTTCAATATTACAGGCTATTACAAAATTACTACTAGTAAAGCAGCACATATACTTAGATTAATTACTTATAACCACACGCATAAACTGATCACAGAACTGAGGCCAATGAAACCGATCCCAAAAGTGGGACCAATCGACAACAGGCAATGTCTTGCTTCAAAAATGATCTGTGTCACAGAGTTTGGAGGCAGCCAGGTGTCGCCAGTGAGGGTCCAATCTCTCTAGATCTCACAGAAAAGGGTGCCTGGAAGGGGCTGAGTGATACTCAGAAGCATATTATTTGTGAAGATGCACTGATAATAGCAGTTGCTAAAACAGTGCTATACAAAGCATAAAGAATTTGACAGAAAAAACAGTAAAACGTGAAGGGAATGGGCAGTGCTGTGGAAGTGTAACATTGAAGTGACTAATAAAGCAATCAATTTCTGATTGATTGATGTGGCAGGAAGTGCTGGGAAAGAGATGGATATAAAAGAAGAGGGAAATATTCTTGCTGTGTATGTACCAGGCTGAGTTCCCCCATGATTTAGTGCATGAGCCATCACAAGAGAGTTCTTTCAATTCTATTACTGTCTCAAGGTATGTGCTTACTCCTCCTCAAATGAAATAGGTTCCTACTTACAGAGTTGTCACTTTCATTTAATCACTGATGGAATTCTGGAGTTGAGACAACATAAATCAGTTTGTGTGCTCGCAACAGTAAATGGAAACATTACACACCTAAAATCTGAAGTTTTGATGCAGAATAGGTTTTTTGATGCTTTCTGATCATTTAATCTTCTGCCAAGGATTTCTGCTTTAGGTTTGAAGTCTCATGAGTTGACTTAGTGTGAAAGAGTGGGCTGTGTTAGGAAAAAACTTGAGCCCATTAAAGCAGGCTTGAGACATCCCTTACTTAAAAGAAAACAAGAAAATAAAGAAATAAAATGTACCCCTTCATAGATTCAAAAAATTGTTCTGACCCCGCCCAGACGAAGCAACCTCCTTATATTGCAGAAGTCCATCTGGATGGTGAATTTGGCATTGCTATTGCCAGCAAATAGCCATCATTAGTCTTCAGACTCTTTCACGTCTCTGCATTTAAAAGCAAACAAAAAGGGTTTGTAATGGTTCTAACAATGCTTGTGCAACACAAGCAAATCTTGCTAAATATTTAATTTTGATTTGCATACTTACTTGAGCTCAGACTTTGTGCAAAGGTTACAGTTGCAATACTGAGCTGAAACATTTTCAGGTTGCTCTAGATAATCACAGTCTACCTTTCATTGACATTTCATGGTTGGAGGCTGTCACCTAAACTACTGAAATACTGCAAAACAAAGGAGTCAGAGGTTTTATGGAAAAACATCAGATTTTATAGGATACTGCAGTTTATGATTTAAAATACAAATTTTGTAGCTACAGAGCAAATTTTCAGCGAAGATCACACAGATTTCACTTTTGAAAAACAGGCAAAAGTAAAGAACCAAAAAATATCCCATATGTACTTTTCAATACTTCATTTACAATCCCCTTTAAAAATGAAGGAAAAGGCGAAATGTCAAAACACTGTGTTGTAAAAAGATTTGAGTGTAAGTTGTGATTTTAATCCTTATCTACATAGTTATTTGTAGCTACAGTGACATATTCTGATGGAAGATGACTTAAAGTGGCTTGTCTTCTTTTTTTTTTAATGTCTTCAATGAGAGTTACTTTGCTTTCTGGTGCTTACTGTACCACGACTTCTAAGACCACCTTTGGTCTTCAGGCAAGGATTATTTCTGCAATTTTCTTATTTTAGTAAGCATTTATTAAGACTGTAATTTCAGAAGTTCACTTTGAGAAGTTTCTCCGAGCAGTGTCACTTGGGGGCAGGGGAGGTGAGAAGAAGAGGAGCAGGAGGAGTAGTAGTAAGTTAAGTACTAAGTAAGTAGTAGTAATAGTAAGCTCAAGAAACCAACTCACTGTCTCTTTGCCTATGATGCTTTCCATTTTCTAACATTACTTTTTCTGTGTGTGTTGAAAGTTAAGCATTAATCTAAGCATTTCAATTCTTATTAATTAAGGTAGTAGTTGGCAGATCACAGTTTCTTTGCTTTAAGCTGTATTTAATAACTGATGTATTCAAGCAGAAACCGTTCCGCGCATCATGAAAAATTGAGTAAACATTAGTTAGTGACATATAAGTCCCGGGCAACAGTCATTACTTTGATGCCAGGATGTTCTATGTGGTCCAAAGACAGTCTCTGAAGTGTATGTGTTTTTTTTCTCCTTTGATATTTGAATGTGGTCTAGCAAAACTTGTCATATTGCATGCATAGTCCAAACACGTACAAAAAGCTTACCTAAATCCTTGTTTGCACGATGGAAATGCAAGAGATGATTTCCTCTGGAATGGAGGTCTAAGTCAGTATCTTAGAATAATACTACATAGTGCTGGAAATTATGTAAATTAAATTACAACTCTTAACTAGTTATTTTCATAACTTCTTTCAATTAGGAAAATTTGGAATTGAAATCTTGAGGGTCTACAGCTGCTGCAGATGCACTTATGCTTGTCTTCTTTTTTTGGATAATATGCAGTTGAATAGCTTGCTATATTCAGTGGTAAGTGAATATAGCAACTGAAGTAAAGCAATCCTTATGTACACTTCCAGTAAAGTATGCTGAGGCTGCATGTAGAAGAAAGGTGCTGTAAGACGGTTGAAAGCCACCCCTAACCTGGCTGCACCCTATCAACCTTTATCTCTTATTTTTCCTCCTTGCAAATTTAACTTTCCAAAGTCCTGATCACACCGTAGCCAGCGGATGTATTACCTTTGCAACCTCAGAGTTGTGGACTTGTTCTGACAAGTACGACACAGAAGTCCCTGTTTCCTTGTACTCTGCGCATGTGTTTGTGTGATAAGCCACCCAAAGCAAACCAATGAAAAGTTTCAAATATTAAAGATGGACACACACCATGTAAAGCCATGAAACTCTTGCTGAAACACAGGGGGTGGTGATGGGGTTTTAGTGGCTTCGTTCTCTCCTTCAAGGAGGTACCTTCATGACCCGTGCTCTGTTGCAGCAGTCTAATATAATTCCTTTTTAAAAATGCTGGTGAAACTATCATGCGTTTAGATAGGTGAAGGTAAGTGAATTAAAGGGGTTTAATTGCATTAAAGACATCTGGTAAGAAGACAATAACTGAGAAGCTTGAATTTTTGATTATGAAATGTGAGTCAGGTTGTGATCTTGTGCTCTTAACTAGGGGCTTTCAGTGTATTTACCAGTTTGGCTACAGCTTTCCTATTAGTTGAATATGCAACATGCAGGCCTTCGAATATCAGCTAAGGAAAATGTTAGTCTGAATTGTGTTGCTGTTTCCTGCGTACAATTTTTTTAAACTATCAACACAGATTATTAAAGTGAATGTGTTTACTATTCTTATTGTAAGTGGTTTTCAGTTTAAAAGTCAGGACCCGCAAGTATACTTGTGGGTATGGGAAAAGAGTACAGGATGGAAAAGAGGTATGGCAACAGAGCATGCTTTCATCTCAGATAATACTCTTGGAAGTATTATCTTGGAAGTACTTGGATAACATTTTTCACTATTGGCTCAGCCAGTTTTAAACTGGTAGCATTGCTCAGTAAACCAATACTTAGACCCTACTTAAGCTCTAATTCTGGACTGAACAGGTCCAGCTCTCTTACGTTTTCTCTTCCTCTGATTACCTTTATTCTCCTTTTTTTCCCAG
>NW_008825104.1:2791328-2791727 GCF_000699105.1 Pygoscelis adeliae
TTTCACGCATTGCTTACGGCACTCGGGTAAACCTTTTTCATCCCCACAGCATTGTGCTAAAATGCTGCTGTTACAAAGAAAGTATGCTGTCCATCTACAGCAAACAGGCTGTGAATTAAGTTACAGAGCAGCAAGAGGGAGCTTGCTAAGTCCCTAACCCCCTAATCTGGTACTCAACACCACATCTTCGGTGCTCTGCTGTCCTTAGTAGTGAAGCAGGTTGTCAGAACAGGCTTAGGGAGTCAACATTGTACGACCATTTTAAGAACAGCTGAAGTTATGTATTGTGTAGTTGTAGCAGCTGAAAGGCCAAAATACGGTGCGGCCTGTCGGGATCAAAGTACTATGCCGCATGAGACACGCCTGGAGTGACTGGGCAGCAGGGTGCTCAGCCGGCCC
>NW_008825104.1:2792537-2795506 GCF_000699105.1 Pygoscelis adeliae
GCCGTACGCCCGGGCGGGCTCCGCTCGTGTCCGGGGAAAACGTTTCCTGTGGGCTGCCAGTTACCGTCCAAAGTCCCAAAAGTGGGGAGCGGGAGGACTTTTTTCCTAGATGGACTTTTTTTTTTTTCCTTGTTTGTTCGTTATTTTGCCGTAAGAGTCGCTCGTGTTTTCTTCAGTTCTTGTCCCTAAGTGGACAAAGTATTTGGTTTTAGTCATGAAAGTGCCTGCCTTTCTCAGCCAGAGCAAAAGAAGTTTTCAACTTACTTTAACTTCTTTAACAACTGAAAAAGGTAAAGGAAATGAAAACTTTTCTAACGGTAAAATTCCGAGAAACGTCTTTGGAAGCAGTTCTGGTGTGTGCAGCTTGGAGTTGCACAAGTTTTCAACCTTGTGCAACAGTGATTCTTCTACAGAAGAAAGGCTCTAAAATCCTTTTTCGTTTTTATGGACTTACTCCTGCCTCTGTTTGGTCCTATACGAAGATGGAGGTAGTTCTTCTCATAAGTCATTATAAGGCACAGGAATGCGATAGAAAGCCTAACAGATGACAAAGGTGTTTTCTTTTGTAGAGATAATTTGCTCTCTACCACACTTCGTGGAAATAGGAATTCAGGAGGCATTTGAGTGAGAGGGGTTTTTCCACATAGGTAAAAAATGAACTGTATTCTGTGACTTTGGTATGAAAAATCGACAGGACAAAATCTGGTGAAAAGGTTTGCGTACTTAAGTGCTTTTCTTTTTCCAAAGTGGTGTTTGGATATCGAGTGCAACAAAGAAAGTGGTCATATAGATGTATCTCAATCTACCAGGAAACTCATCTGGCCTTCTCAGTTGACTTGTAAATTAGGCGTTTCTGCCAACACTTTGTTATGTAATATCAGGGAGGAGTATGCCTTTTCTCGGTCTGAAACTGCAGCTGTTATTCAGGAGAAGTTCCCATTGTCTCCCCCGAGAATAGTTCCTTTGTGGGGCCTTTTCAGAAGGGTATGGTGTGTGAAATGGCCCGACATTCTTTTGATCTGAATAACACGTTGAACAAGAATTTGCACCAGGATATAGGAAGGATAGCCTATGACTAATATAGTGACTCAGAAGATCCAGTTCCAATTTTTGGCTTTGCCAGCCAAAACCCAGCTCTCTGCATGGCCATGCGTCAGTCAGTTGGCACCTGCACATCTCGATTTCCCATTTATAGATGGGGGTATATGGTAATCTCAGGGCAGGAGCTGAAGGCAGGAATTCTCTGTGCCTTCTACAAATAAGTCTTTTAGGTTCTAAGGTGCTACCTAGAACAGCAAGCAGAATTTGTATCACCACGCGTGTTTTGTGCCCAAGTATTGAAGCTACAGAAGTCTTTGTTTGCACCAGTTTTCACACTTTTTGACTGGAATTTTCCTCAATGTTTTCTGCTGAAATTCTTCAAAATTTACAGAATTTTCAAAAATTGACGTATTTTCCTATTGACCAGTTGAGCTGTGCGAGTTCTGTCTTTCAGGCTCAGCATCATAAAGACAAACGGGTACCACTAAACTACATTAATAGTTAGGAGAGGGCTGCGAGGTGGAATAGTCACACATCTCAATGGAAGTTGCTTCTGTGAATATCAGAGTTATATCTAATGACTTTTGGTATCGAAAATCTGTTTCTTGGTCTTAATGGCTGTAGAGTTTGTTGTGCTGTTCTAGCTGTTTGTGAAGGTGGAATGCAAATTACAAAAGCATCATTAAACACACAGTATATCTTTGCCTGTTAGTTATAGCAGTTTGGTGGATGGCCAAGCCTGAGTGATGATAAAGCGTCACAGCTAGCATTGGAGCATGCATTTGAATGCAATTGTAGTACCAAACGTTTCTGGTCCACTTCCTTGCTACCTTGTCAGTAAACTGTACAACTGTGCTGTGTGAACCCTTTAAAGAGTTTGCTTTTGCTCATCTCATGGCTTCACAGTGTCCAAACTAGGGAGTAGTAAATTCTAAAAGGCATTAAAAAATCCTTCATTAGAAAGCTACTATCTCTGTCAAAATGGGCAGTAAATGGAGTAAGGGAGGTGAGACGCATGTCCGGCAATGGTATCAAACAGCTTTTATTTTGTTTTAGTGACCTTACATATATATTTGGTTTTATTTTTGTCTTTCAGTAATGTGTAACCCACATTTCACATTTCTAAGGCTTCTAAAATCTAGAGTCCCATTTTATTTTTAGTTGAAATGAAAATGCTACATTAAGAATGTAAATACAGGAATGCATAAAGACTGCATTTTGCCAACCTCAGGAGCAGGCTTCTGTCTGAGGCATTTTTCTAGACTTGTTTTTGTGTTTTAAAATCCAAATCTATTTTTAAAAGGTTAAAAAATGTGACCTGTTTTTGGACACTGCTTAAATATTTTCCCTGCTAAGGAACACAAAATGGCTGTGGCTTTAACAAATTAAAGAAATACGATAGCCATGAATAGGGTGATGTTTTTTGGAGGAAGATTTAAGTTCCTTTTTATAGAATCATAGAATAGTTTAGGTTGGAAGGGACCTCTAAAGGTCACCTAGTCCAACCCCCCTGCCATGGGCAGGGACATCTTCAACTACATCAGGTTGCTCAGAGCCCCGTCCAACCTGACCTCGAATGTTTCCAGGGATGGGGCATCCACCACCTCTCTGGGCAACCTGTGCCAGTGTTTCACCACCCTCAGTGTAAAAAACTTTTTCCTTATATCTAGTCTAAATCTACCCCCCTTTAGTTTAAAGCCATTCCCCCTTGTCCTGTCGCAACAGGCCCTGCTAAAAAGTTTGCCGCCATCTTTTTTATAAGCCCCCTTTAAGTACTGATAGACTGCAATAAGGTCTGCCTGAAGCCTTCTCTTCTCTTCTCTAGGCTGAACAACCCCAACTCTCTTTTCATAGGAGAGGTGTTCCATCCCCCTGATCATTTTCGTGGCCCTCCTCTGGACCCGCTCCAACAGGTCCGTGTCTTTCTT
>NW_008825104.1:2795798-2803624 GCF_000699105.1 Pygoscelis adeliae
ACCCCCAAGTCCTTCTCGGCAGGGCTGCTCTCAATCCCTTCACTCCCCAGCCTGTATTGATACCGGGGGTTGCCCCGACCCAGGTGCAGGACCTTGCACTTGGCCTTGTTGAACCTTGTGAGGTTCACACGGGCCCCCTTCTTGAGCTTGTCCAGGTCCCTCTGGATGACATCCCGTCCCTCTGGAGTGTCGACCGCACCACTCAGCTTGGTGTCATCTGCTGAGGGTGCACCTGATCGCACTGTCTATGTCATTGATGAAGATATTAAACAATACCGGTCCCACTACAGACCCCTGCAGGATGCCACTCATCAGCAATCTCCATCTGGACATTGAGCCGTTGACCACTACCCTCTGGATGCGACCATCTAACCAATTCCTCACCCACTGGACAGTCCACGCGTCAAATCCATACCTCTGCAGTTTACAGAGAAGGATTTTTTGTCTCAGATTGTTGAAGAGAGAGCTATTTTAAAAGGTGTTTAGCTGCATTTCTTCTGTTAACTTGCTTCAAGAGCAACTAATGTATGGTGAAGTAATCAACACTAGTGCAAGCTGCTTCATTATAAATTTAATAGGCAAGGGTTTATTTTACCTCTCAGTTTGAATACTGTTAGAAGGCAGTAAACGAGTGTGCTTGTGAAGCTGCTAGCTGAGGGTTTTGCTTTGTCCCCTCCCTTTTCCCACATACTCTAGATGTTCAGGAGAGCCAAGTGTAAAAATGAAAGGTAATGTCAAAAACCTTGGCTGTAAAGTTGTAAAGCTCTGACTTTGGGAATGTAGTATGTATTATGTGTGTATTTTCAGCTTGCTACTTTTTACCTTTCATTTAATTCTTCCAAGATCTTTTAATCAGGTCCAGGGCAAGGATCTGCATGTAAAAGTACATTCTGTACCACGTTAGACCTGATTGCTGTGCAGCGCAGTTCCTGGTGCTTGGGAAGCTGTGAGCAAGCCTTTAGGTATACATACGTAATGTAACTCAGATGGAATCTGTAAATTCAAAAATACAGTTTGGTTCAGTTGCTGTGCTTCTTGAGAGGAAGCAGTGGGATGAACGTTATTAATGGAAACTGGCTGGTCTGTGAGCACCACACTCAAATCTCACTGTTTTTGAAGAGTATTAAGATCTGGGAAGTATAAACACAGTATGTACAATAATTCATATCCATCTTAGAGGCTGTCCTGTGGGTTGATGTAGCACCTACCTCCTACAACTATTGCGTGGTAAAAAATAATAAAACAGTGATAATGGTGACGTGTTAACAGTAATCCAGTGGAAGAGAGCTCGGTAGGAGACCTCTTAATATGCCTGTGCTGCTAGACTTTTACAATGCATAAGGAATTTTGCTTAGACAAAGATATTAGATTTTAAAGCATCGTGGATGATGCTCTGGGGATTCCTGCCTACCTTCCAGTGGCCTCTGGGTGGGACGCACCCTTGTGTTCCTGTTGCTCCAGTTTCTCAGAAATAAAGATTTAATATGCTTGTCTTGATGGTGGTAATAAGACTGGAATTCTCAGTGTTCTATAGACATGAGTTTCAATGTGACCATCACCAAACAGAAATAAAATTAAAAAAGGAAGAATTGAATCCCAAGACACCTGCGAAGCATCATTGGGGGTTTATTTACATAGCTTGACAGTTTTGATGTTCAGTCAGTTGCTTTACAATTTATGAAACAGCAGTAGTGGCCTGTGGCACAGAGGTGTGGGATTATGGTCTGGAAAGACAATATAGGGAGCAGGATCTGAAGACCTTGTGTTTTGTTATCTTTGAACTGATATATGGAAGAGAAGTATGAAATGTGTATTTTATACCACTGCTTACACTTTGCAGCCATTTGTAAGGCTTGCACAAACTGTGGTCTGGTGCTGCTTAATGAGCCATGGAGGCTCGTTACAGCAGCAGTGGAGCCCTGAGTTAAGTGAAGTCCATACCAGTGGCTGCTGAATCACAGGGCAGCATCAAAACCAGAGTCCTGTCTTCACCTTCTCTGTGTCTTTCTCCCACAGTTATATGCTTTATTTATGGGGAACAGGAGAAAGTAAAGTTGTGAGTTGTAAGCCAAGTTGATGTAGGATCAGGAAGTGTCCTTTTGTGTTTAGGAAAATGCTGATGATACACAGTAGGTGCTAGGACAGCCAAATAGTCACAGTGTTGGCTGAAGGGTCACCTTGTCAACCAGTAGAAATGCCTTTCTGCTGAGATTTAGATAATGCTTTCCCTTATCTCATTTCTTTGGTGTGTACAGAGTAAAAAAGTTTGATAACCGACGTCTTTTCCATTAAAATGCAGTTAAGTCAATACCTGACATTTTTATTTTCCATCGGTTTATTTCCTTATTGTGGTCCTTCTAATGTTTCTTGATAATTGGGGAAACCATGCTATAAAATGCTAAAATTTGTAATGTTGAAAGAAATTGCATATATGAGAGTCCCATAATTAGTAACCAATAAATAAAATATGGGGTGAGGAAAAGTGTTGGACGGATTATTGGAAGGTCTTGCATCTTTGATAAAACCCAAAATATTTGTTGATGTTCATCTCAATAATTTGAGCTGGTCAGGAGATGGGCAATAGCATTTGACACTAGGTTTAAGGGGAGAATGTAGATTGAAAAAAAAGTTAATTAAATAAAATTATTTTCAAGATTTTTTGTTCTTTTTTGTATATTTACCTGTATTTGACTGAAATGTATGCTGCAAGTCTCTCCAGTTTGCAGCACATCACAATAAATGCTTCCATTAAATTTACTGCTAAACAGGATGCTGAAAAGGGTTTTTTCTGTGTATAGATGAATCCTGCTACTGGTGGCAGTGGTGTGAGCTCAATATTTGTGGGCAATGTCTGAAACTGGACCTGTTTGTCTGTTAGATGCCTGTCCTGCTGGTTTCTGTGTCAGAGGCACAGATGTCAGAGGAAGAGATGAGGCGTTGCTCTGTGAAATGATGTGTATTCATGATGTCGCGCAGGTCGACACTCCCCTTGCTGTGTGGAGTAGGACTGCTCCTCAGGACCTGCGAGCGGTTGTCTACATGGCACCTCTTGGGCACTGGGGACCCTGCTTTTTGGGGAGCTGAGCAGCAATTTGCCATACAGAGGAGGTGAGCAGTAGGGTGCGTGTGATAGTGTCTCCTTCAGTCCCTCGCTTTGAAACAGATGTTGAACAAGAGCTGCTCGGTAGTCAGAGCTGAGTATTTCCTCCCTACGTGCATCCTCTTCTTCTTCCTGCCCCTCCCAGCCACTTCCAGCAGCCAGGCTGACTTACTGTAAGCCCCAGATGGAGGAAAGACATGAGACATTCATGTAAAACTTTTTTCTAAACAACCAGCACTCTTGAGCGTGTGAGAAGAGCAGAAGAGGTCGCTTAGTGCTGTGTGTTGACGTTTATTGGTTCTTCTGCAGGAAGCAAAAATAGTACCATTAGGTACATCTTTGTATCCAGGAAACACCATTATAAGCTGGTTTGTCAGGGGAGCACATGTCGAAAGTACTGGTTGTATTTCAACATGGTTCTAGTCAGTGCTGTATGGAAAACATGGATTGCTTCAGATGAGCTAAATCTTCAGGTTATTTATTCACTCAGGATCCATATTGAGCTAGGTACTTAGTATTTCTGAACACACCAGCTCTGAGGGGATCCACAAGCAGAGGGTGAAGGGGACTGAAGTCAGGATGGCATCATCTCTCCAATGAGTTGTGTTTGTATTATCCGGTACAAAAGAAGCTTATTGTACTGGTGGTACAATGATAATCTCCCAAAGGAAGGGCTAAATTATGCCTTCTTGTGCACACTTGCAGTAGAATAGGTAGTCTAGACTGGATACCTGCCTTTCTCATCCTTGTAGAGGAGGAAGATGTTGAGATGTGTCTCCTGAGGCTCTGGAAGTCAAGATAGTCATGTGACAGAAGTAACCGGGCGTAGGTCTTATTCTGTTGGCATGGCATAATGATTTGAATGTGCTCATATTTTCTTTCAGAGGAGATGGTGGAGTTTAGTTTGGATGTATTCCTTTAAAGAGAGAGAACCATTAAAGGTGAAGGGATTTTATACAGTAGAACAGAACAAAGGTGTAAACCAGCTGGCTGGCATGTCTCTCATTTCAGCCAACCATGAAGTGATGCCCTGTATGTACATGATCTGTGTGTGGCAGTAATTGTGAGTTGGTGACAGGTCTGGGTTAGAAGTTAATGTGCTTCATCTGTTCCGTAAGGTGACACTTGTGAAAAGCTCCACCTTAAAATACTCCTTGTGGAATTAACGTTATGGTTTCTTAATTTCTCTTGTAACCCTGTTTTCTTCTGTACAAACAGGACTGCACTTCCCATGCTGCTGCTCTAAAGGTCAGGTTCAGGATGCTGTTGCTGAAAACTGCAGAGCTTTGTCTCTGCCTGTCAAAGTGAGATGCCTTGGAGTCAGCTGTGGGATACCTCCACTCTCCACAGAAACTTAAGAAACCCCTCTGTCTGAGTCTTGCTGCTGACTAGGCTGGCTGGATTAGTGTTTGCCTTGATAACCTTTTCTTACAATATGAAAGGTTTTTTGGTTTTTTTTTTTTGGCTGAACATTTGTGGCCAGTGATTTTGTAAAGGGTTTTGCCTTCTGTTTTAAAACTATACTAAAGTCAAACCGCAAGAATATAGGTACTTGTGAATGTAGATGAATTGATGGGCACCAGGAGATGAGTATTAACAAACTCATGGTTTAAAAGGAGTGTGTGCTGGGGTGTGGGTGTGTCATTTTTGGTTTTGATTGAAGCTGTGCATTTAATTTCTGCAGTTTGTAGGCAGGGAACTTCTCAAATCCTATCTGACTCATAGCAGGCTGTACCTATGCATTAACAAGCAATGAACTGCACAACTGTGTTGTTCTTGGAAACTGTTCAGCTGTAAAAACAGGGCCACTCTGAGCTGAGACAGCCTCCTCTTAAGACAGACTCTCTTTTTTCATAGCCTGTTTCAGCAAGTAGAAGAGGACTTGTGCGTGGTTGTTGAGCCCACCTTGCTGTTTTAAAGATGTGGAGTTGCTTCTGGTATGCTTTTCTCATTTGACAGGAGTATTATGTTTAGAGATGAATTCTGAGGATGTAGTGAGTTTGAAATATAATAATAGAAATCACGGTTGCTATGATGACTGTAATTACAGTAATTCCAGTGATGACTTGTATCAGTAGCTTGCTGTTTAGGGTAATTAAGGCAACCTGATTTGGGGATATCTTCTATGAAGTTGCTAAAAGAAAGCACCAGACACTTGGGATATTGGCGTGGAGTAAGAGTTGCTACAGCTACATCTCGAGGTCAAATTCTGTTTTTTGCCTCTAGAGATAAGAAATGCTGCAATTCCCACTACTTCATTTGCTGCAACTACGAATGTCTCAGCTGCTGGTCTCAGCCTGACCTGTTTTCTTTACTGTGTCTATTGTGTAAAAAGCACACAGCATGTTAACTAAGACCAGCCACCCCTCCTCCAGCCTTATATGGGAATCATTACACCAGCGTTTCCTCATTCTGGGGAAATTTGGGGCAACTGGATGGCTGATAAGCTTAATGTCCTTTTTTCCCCCTAATTCTGGAAGATGTCGACTTAGTTTGCAGACATGAATGGGGTATAATGATATCAATGCCTCCTGATGGGTGTGTAATAATTCCACTGGTTTATTCTGTTTCTAGATGCTGTGAGAATGGAGTTGAGCTGCGCTGAAGTACCTCTTTATGTAAGTTCTACAACAGTAGGCTTCTGCCCGGAAGAGTCGCTTTCTTTTGGGTAATGGCTCATTCAAAAGCAGGGTGAATGAAACCAGAAACCATTCTCTGGTTGTCTGAGACCACAGGCTGTTGAATGTTGCTGTCTGATGCAGGCATGTGTGGGGACGATGGTTTTCAGTACTGTAGCTCAGTTCTCCAAAGTAAGTTTAAAATTATTTCCCTTCTATGATCATTGTTTTCTTCTCCTTCAGTAGTCTCAATTGCACTTTTCAAGAGCAGAGTTACTGCCTGTGAAGAGACACTACTCACTCTCTCTCTCCCACAATTTATGGCTGTTTTTTCCCTATAAAATTCCAAATTACCATTCTCTCCACTTCCTCAAAGCAGGAAATTGTATGTTATGTCAAAAAATGAGTACGTTGAAGTTTGTAATCAAATGGAATTTTTTCTGCAAAACCTGAAGTGATTGCTTAAAATAGGTCAACTCAGAGTTTAAAACCAGGTAGTAACAGGAGTGAGGACATGCATTAGGTATACTTAATTTACTTGGTGCTCAATGGGATGTGATTATGAGGATTAAAACTTGGGCAATCTAGTCATTATTATTAATAAGCCATGGTAGTCTTTTTTGGCTTGTTCTGCCGTGGTTTGCATTGAGAATGGTAGTAGCAGGGGTACATGAATGTTGGTGTGTAGAAGGGTAGTGGGAGGGCACTACCTTTTCAAAAGGGTGGTAAAAGGTGGTAAAAGGTGAAACAAAGACAAACAAAACAATTATCTGCTTAATGTGATGAGATGGGAGTAGAAATAGGGGAGTACAAATAATCTGTACCCTGGAGTACTGAAGGAACATGGGATTGCTAATGCATCGGCACGAGTTTTTGTTTTATTAGCTTGGGAGGGGGAATCTCAGGCTCGCAAAAATTAGATGCAATGTCTTTAAAGGTGGTGTGAGGGAAAGGGTTTTGTGAGGCCTGCTCATGTGATGTTGGTTGTGTGGTGCAAGGTTTTAAAAACAAATCTTGACAGAAAGAATAATCAAGGACATTGTGCTAATGGATAAAAGTCAATACAGTTTTATCATAGGCGGCTGCGTCACACTGATCTGATATCTTCCCACAATAAGATAACTGACCACGTAGAGAAGGGCAGTGCAATGGGCTTAGTCCAAGCTGTTGAAAATGAAACATTTGATACCATATCTCATAGGAAATTCTTATGGAAGATAAAGAAGGTGGAGATTAATATAAAGAGATAAGAATATAATATATTTCAGCTCAAGTGCTTCCCACAATAAGATAACTGACCACGTAGAGAAGGGCAGTGCAATGGGCTTAGTCCAAGCTGTTGAAAATGAAACATTTGATACCATATCTCATAGGAAATTCTTATGGAAGATAAAGAAGGTGGAGATTAATATAAAGAGATAAGAATATAATATATTTCAGCTCAAGTGGATCTACACCAATGCACGCAGCATGGGCGGCAAGCAGGAGGAGCTGGAAGCCATTGTGCAGCGGGAGAGGTATGACTTAGTCGCCATCACAGAAACATGGTGGGGTGACTCTCATGATTGGAGTGCTGCAATGGATGGCTATAGACTCTTCAGAAGGGACAGGCGAGGAAGGAGAGGCGGTGGGGTGGCTCTGTATGTTAGGGAGTGTTTCGATTGTATAGAGCTCAACGATTGTGATGATGATGATACGGTTGAGTGTTTATGGGTAAGGATGAGGGGGAAGGCCAATGAGGCAGATATCCTGCTGGGAGTCTGTTATAGACCACCCAACCAGGATGAAGAGGCCGATGAAGCGTTCTACAAGCGGCTGGCAGAGGTGTCTCGATCGCTGGCCCTTGTTCTCCTGGGGGACTTCAACTTCCCGGACATCTGCTGGAAATACAACATGGCAGAGAAGAAGCAGTCTAGGAGGTTCCTGGAGTGTGTGGAAGACAACTTCCTGACACAGCTGGTAAGTGAGCCTACCAGGGGAGGTGCCTCGCTTGACCTCCTGTTTACAAACAGAGAAGGACTGGTGGGAGATGTGGTGGTCGGAGGCCGTCTTGGGCTTAGTGACCATGAAATGGTAGAATTCTCAATTCTCAGTGAAGTAAGGAGGGG
>NW_008825104.1:2805122-2809301 GCF_000699105.1 Pygoscelis adeliae
TGGAAAGCTGCCTGGCGGAAAAGGACCTGGGGGTGTTGGTCGACAGCCGGCTGAACATGAGCCGGCAGTGTGCCCAGGCGGCTAAGAAGGCCAACGGCATCCTGGCCTGTATCAGAAATAGTGTGGCCAGCAGGAGCAGGGAAGTGATAGTGCCCCTGTACTCAGCACTGGTGCGGCCGCACCTCGAATACTGTGTTCAGTTTTGGGCCCCTCACTACAAGAAGGATGTTGAGATGTTGGAACGTGTCCAGAGAAGGGCAACGAGGCTGGTGAGGGGTCTGGAGAACAAGCCTTATGAGGAGCGGCTGGGGGAGCTGGGGTTGTTTAGCCTGGAGAAAAGGAGGCTGAGGGGAGACCTCATTGCTCTCTACAACTACCTGAAAGGAGGTTGTAGCGAGGTGGGTGTCGGTCTCTTCTCCCAAGTAACTGGCGAAAGGATGAGAGGAAATGGCCTCAAGTTGCGCCAGGGGAGGTTTAGATTGGATGTAAGGAAAAATTTCTTTACTGAAAGAGTAGTTAAACATTGGAACAGACTGCCCAGGGAAGTGGTTGAGTCACCATCCCTGGAAGTATTTAAAAAACGGGTAGATGAGGCGCTTAGGGACATGGTTTAGTGGGCATGGTGGTGTTGGGTTGACGGTTGGACTCGAGGATCTTGGAGGTCTCTTCCAACCTTAATGAATCTATTCTATGATTCTATATGGATACCGCAAGAACAGTTATTAGGGTAGAGAGAAAGATATTACAAGGATCATATTTAAGGCCAGTTCTGTTTAATATTTTGATTATAACCCTGAGAGCCAGATGTAGCCTTATGAAATCTGTGTAAATCTGTGGACATCATAATATTGGGAGATGTTGGTTAGTACTGAGGAGAATTCACTTACTATGTGGGAAAATTGAATTTTCCCACCTTTTTTTTACTCCAGTTAATAACAGCATGGTACAAAGCTGTGCAATTGGGGACTAATAGTGATACATCTGTTATGATCTAGGGACTCATCAGGTGGAGGCAGAGAGGACTTGGGGTGTATTAGTCACTTGTAGAG
The DNA here is from genome assembly GCF_000699105.1 of Pygoscelis adeliae. Lineage (NCBI taxonomy): Eukaryota > Metazoa > Chordata > Aves > Sphenisciformes > Spheniscidae > Pygoscelis > Pygoscelis adeliae. The sequence goes on from NW_008825104.1 coordinate 2,806,172, forward strand.
TGATGGATGTAAGAATGTGATTTTAGGAACATGTTGGGAACATTTGCCCTAAGCTTTGCACAAGTGAGAGCCGGTATCGGCCCTGAGCTTTGGTAACTTGCTGGTTGTGGTTCTGAGCTTTGGTAACTTGCTAGTTGTGGTCCGCAGCCTCTCACCAGCCCAGGTGGGTAAATCCCAGAGGAGTCTCCTAACCTGCTAGAAACCTGATGAGAGTGGTTTGGATTGCCGTTAGGCGGTCACCAACTTGTTTTCTTGTGGGGGGAGCAGGCGGAGATGGTGTCTTTCCTCTGGGTCCCCAGTGTCCTACCAAACCTGAGGATAGTGGTGAAACATGGACTTCCAGAGACTTGCAGCAGGAGCACCTGGGGTGAGTTTCTCAGAAACTGGGACTGTAGTAATTTTTTAATAGCCTCCTATATTCTGTGTAGGTGAGTGTGTTTGTGTGTATGTGGGAATGAGGGTGTGTAAAGCTTTCGGGGCTTCTGCAGGAGGTGGGAAGGGTCTATGTGAGCATCCTAAGGTGATTGAGAAAGATTGAAGGTTGTCTCTCAACCCCCATCTAAAACTTGGGGAGGTCTTGGCAGACCTTATACTGATCATCTGAGGTTGATGTAGTCGCTCTGGTGAGTTAGTGTCTGAAAGTGTTGCAGCTTCACAGTCTTGCCTGTCACAATACTGTTCCTAATCTGAGTACTTCTCAGTGCGTCTAGGAAGATCAAAGAGGTCTCTCCATCTTGGAAAAGTTCTTGAGTCAAGGCATTTCTTTTCTCTTAGTTGGGTCCGATTACTTCATCAGTTCTGGAAGCTCCTTCCAACTGCTCCTGCTTTATTTCCATAATTTTGCTGGAGAACACAACCAAATCAGCCATTTAAATTAGACATGAAAGTCCTTTCTGATTGTGCAGTTCCTTAGACAGTTTTCATTAAGCAGTTCTCTGGCTAGCTGAGCTTGTCTAACATCTGTTGAATCTTCATCCATGAGCAGGGATAGAGAAAGCATCTCATTGGAAGACTGAGGAAACAAGACAAATATTTGCACTGCAGTGAATTCAGGTTTTTCTCTGATGTGTTCCAGTCCCTTTTAAAGGGCACAGTGGAACTACAGAATACCATGTCATGGCAATTGCCTACTGTTCATATGCAACTTTAAAAATGTCAGCATACGGTTATAACACATTATTTTCTGTAGGTAAAGTGGAAGTGGTCAAAAGGTAGGAAGTAATCCCTTCTTTTGAGCTTCTATGAAAGCATAGGTTCTTGTTCTTTGCGAGAAGGAGAGATCTGCTGTATGCTGGGTCCAAAATTAGGATGCTTTTCACGCTGTATTTAAACATGCTTAGCGTCTGTATCAAGTGGATTTTACACTCTTCTTTATTCCAAGAATGTCTGTCTGAGAGGCTTGTACTTCATGTCAAATTATCTGAGAATAACTGCAGTTCTGTGTTTATAATACACATTTTTAAAAATTATGCAAGGTACTTTGTTGACTTGCTGTACATGAGCAGTTGTTACACAGCTGGAGGATGCATTCATACAGCGCTATTACTTTAAACTGTCATACTTCAGTATTGAATTTATTTGCAAATCTAAAACAGTATGCGTAATCTGGTCGGCTGAGTGGCAGCTGTTTCTTTTTTGTTGCATAAGAGGGAATGCATTCAGAAAGCTCAAGGACCTTGCTGTGTAATATAATTTTTGTGAAACATAATTTAAAAATACTCTATAAAATTACTCCATTTCAAAAATGCATTATTTTGATACACTTCTCTTTATATGTAATTTTTGTGGCAGCAATATGATTAAAATCTAATTACAATACACATAAATGTCATGGTTTAAAAAGTAAATGGTAGTGAAACAGAAAATTAAATATTTGAAGCACATGCATTTCGGTTAATTTGAGGAGCCTGTTTCCGGCTTCTAGACAGCAAAATACTGTTAACCACATCATAAAATTACTCCTTATAAGCCAGTCTAATATTCAGGATTGACTAGCCAAGGATAAACTGAAACATCATACATGTTGTCTTTTCTTTCAATGCTAATAATACATTGTTTAAGTAAGTAGAACTTGAATTTAAATAGCTTTTGCCCTTCTGAATTATGCTTTTTTAACTGATACAAATAAATTATATTTATCCAGTTCTTTCTGTAAGGAGAGCAGCAAGCTGAGTCTTTTCATTTCATAGTGTACTAAACACAGTATATGGAATAAGACCGTGCTATCTTCAGGCAGCCACTGGTTTCATTGTAGATGGAAAAAAGACTATCTGTGAAAGACAAAAAGCGAAATATTTGATGAAGCACTTTTCAGATATTAAAGAATTTATGCATGGCAGTTGTTCCTCCTATTGAAAGCAGTTTGTAGTGTGGAAAAACAAATCTCTCTCATAGAAAATCCTTCTTATTTAATGGTAGGTGACTTTTTTGTTTGTTTTAAAGAAGCGTTACTGATCACCAACATTGATCTTTGACATTGGCAAAGAAATATCTTGCTGCCATGGGGCAAACATACCGTGGGAGTAGTCAACTCTCAAGAGCAGAAAATAAGTGATCTCAGAAGTTTCTAAATTATTCACTGCTGAGAGCCTGATGAATGTTTCCCGTGGGAGCAGCAGAGAAAAATACAGAGATGCTTGAGCCACGGAGGATATCCACAGCAGTTCCCTGTAGACATCAGAGGGGCTTCATCTCCCAGGGAGACGGCGGTGGAGGTTATTTGTCAATTCTGTCCTTCCAAAGGAGTATTTGGACATTAATTCTCTGGGAAGAGGCAGAAACACAGGCTCCCAGCTTTGAGACTCAAGATCTCTTGGAAAATAAAACTTCCACTTGGTCCTGTACTGTACTTACTATTCTCGAAATGCACTTTCCTAAGATATCACATGCTCCTGCCTACAACCACTGGAGTTGGCTAAAGTGCTCGAGGTCAAAGCTTAATTAACTTCTGTTATATTCTGCTACACCAAGTCTCTCTCTCTTAAGTGTCACTGCCGGCTTGTTCTTGTTTGGGGTTGCGTTTTGCTTCTGACGCTGTTACAGCTTCTTTGGTGAAGCGTAGGTGCCAAGGAGAGAGGGATACTTATGTATTCACTGTTTAATACCGATGTATTGAAGTATTCCTACAGAT
>NW_008825104.1:2809398-2823187 GCF_000699105.1 Pygoscelis adeliae
TCGAGGAGGGCTGAGGGTAGGATGTAGCACCGGGCTGCTCGCAGCCACAGAGCATCCAAGTGCCTGGAGACTCTCCCACCTTGGATAAGCTCAGTGATGGTCTTTGCCTGGGCTGGGTCTGCAGTGTGCCAAGTTTTCTAGGGTTTCTTTTTCCCTGACTTTTTTCTGTCCAGCATGTTCCCTCTTAGTGGTCTTTACGCAGTTTGCATGGTCGTGCCTATTCTTTGCTTGTCTGGCTATTTGTTTATTTGGGTTGGTGATTTGCTCCAGGCTATATGATATTGGCTTAAAGCTCTCTATTTTAGGAGCCTATGTTTTCCATCATTGTAATAATGTCAGTGCCTGGTGATCTTTGTAGTGCACTGTTCTTCACAATGCTCTTTTGTAGTCAGGAGATGTTGTTTAACTTCATTTACAAAGGTCTGAGGTGATACAAGTGCAGCAACATGCCTAAAATGTAAGAAAGGTGTGGTGAAACACACTCTTGTCCAAGTTTCTCAGATCCTAACCTAGGATGGTAGGATGGGGCAGCAGCCTTCCTCTGTAACCTGTTTAGAAGTTAAATATGTCTGTATGAAGAATATTTTTGTGCGTGGTAGTTTGCTTTGCTTTGATGGTAAGTGGAAACTGCTTCCAATGCAGCTTGCTCATGGCATCTCCCATCAGGGGAGGTGCATCCCATGGGGTGCAGGTGTGTCCCATCTCATTTACCATTCCAAAGAAAGGAGTGCAGCTGCTTTAGATGGAGGCAGAGAGAGGGAGGTGCATCGAGTCTGCATTCACAGCCATCTCTCGTCCAAGAATAAATGGGATCCAGAGAAACCGTGTCTTGACCTTTGTCCCCTTGTTCCACAGTGAAGTGGGAGGTACTGAGGCCAAGCGCTGTTCTCATGAGGGTTTGGAGCACTTGAGGCAGCGTGTCCTGAATTCATGTTCTAGCAAACCTGGGCCCCATCCACACCAGTATTTCCCTTCACCATTGCACGGCTGGAGCTCAGCCTCAGTAGCAGCGAAGGAGGAGGAATGAGTGCAGCCTGGTGGCCATGGCTGGCCATCCAGGTGGACTTGCTCTGAGCAAGTTGAGATGACAGTGTAGCTTCCCTGCTGCCTCCACATTAACTGCTGACCCAAGAGGTTGACTCTTGAGAGAGAGTAGGCGTGCAAAATTGGAAATTAAGTGCTGGTGTGGGCAAGACAGCCTGGCAGCTTTTTTATCACATGCAAGATACCTGCAGCCTATCCCTACAAAGACATGTCTGTATTACAACGTCAGTTACCTACGCCTTGGATCCATGCTGTTTTATTTCCTTCTGTCATTAAGTAACAATTTTGAAGGTCTTTTGATCTTTTGTTACTTTTTCAAAGGATATACCCTCCCTCCAGGAGTTTTTGGGCAAACACTTGGGCTACAGCCAGGTTCGTTAGCATCTTCACTGTTTTCTTAATCTGCAGTCTTGTGGTTCCTCAAGGATGAGCTGGCATAATTCCCTGAGACCCAGTTGAAAACACAACTGCTTATTCACAGGTACCTTGCCGTAGAAGGTATGTGAGTAAGGAACAGGGAGGAGAAGGTGAAATAAGGGACATATTTCATACCCAAGGGGCGCAGACAGCAACAGCAAATTCCTGGGCTGATTTTTAAGGTTCTTCAAAGCAAAGCCTGCTGTACTGATGGACAAGTTAACTACTGGGATTTCCGTGGGTGAGAAACATGGTGAAACAGAACTAATTCTAAAATGTTTTAGTTCACATATAAGCTAATTTCCTTATCCAGTAAAAAAAGACGTAAGCCACTAGGCACTGGCCAAGGAATGAAACAAGGGAGCTCTGTCCAGTCAGCTGCCAGGGGCCATCCTGCCTTGCCCCATTGCTGGCTTTCATGCTCCTCTGTTGAATTAGCCCTGGTACTGTTGTACCGTCTGCACACTTGACAGCAGTGGCATGGAAGGTGAAAAATAATTACAGAGTTTCATAATGGACATTTGCATAAACTACTTCCAGGCTAGTTTCAGAATATGCATGGCTGTTCTACAGTGCAGGAAATTAAAGACAAAAGTTGCAGATTAGGAGTCAAAGTCCTGTTGAAAAGGTCAGAAAGCAAAGGGTGGTGGAAAGTTCAATTTGAAAAGAGGATTTTAATGCATATCCAGGGATTGGATTAATTTGGTATTCTGTCAGCAACTTCTAGTTGTCTGGGCTGTTTTTACCTCAAAGGTGAGAGTTTACCAGAGTGCTCCGTGTTGGTTGATGTTGCTCCAGCTGAAGGCAACGGTAAAGTGCGCTCTGATATTCACACAATCCTGAACGCTTCTGAAATTTTCAGTTCTGCACTGAGGCCCATGCAAAAGGTGATTAAATAAACAGGGTTTTATTTGTACTCTAGCATTGTGTCCGGGAATAATTTGAGCACACCTTCTGGCAAATGTTCAGAGGTCCGTAGGCAGAGGGACTCTGAAAACACTTGGTGAGAGAGTTAAAAAGTTGTGAATCATCTTGTTTGGCAGGAAGATATTCCAAATATTTTTTTCTAAAGTACGTTATTTGTATGCCTAGTTAGAGCTAGAGGGACAAATGAGCTGTACTTGTTACCTTCTTCACAAATGCATGGATTTCATGTGCATGAGAATTGGGAAGCAGAATTAACAGAAATAAATCAACAACATTATTCTGTTTTCTAAATGATTGAAGTGAAGTTCAAACTGATACACAATTCCAGCATGCCTTTGCATGATACGAGTAGGAAGTGGCAATAGGACTTAGAAGTTGATCCCAAAGTGAGTAGTTGATCGTCTACCTTGCCAAGTTGTGTGCCTTCCCAGTTTCTTCATGCTGAACTAAGAAGAGTTGAGGTGGGAAGAGGGGTGGAAAGGGATAGAGTTTTCCATGGTGGGATACAGCGTTTGGATCTTCTGCTCTTGCTGTGTGTTCGGTATCTTCTAGCCAGCACTTTGTGGAAAGAAGCCAGTTTCTAGCCCTTCTTGCCCATCCTGTGCTTTCATGTTCTTTGCTGTTGCGGTAGGATTGGCCATATCCTGGGCCAATCTGTGTGTTCAACCAGGCTGAAACCACTGTCTTGTTTAGACGGTGATTTCAAAACACAAAAGAAAAATGTGGTTTAAAATGTAAATGTGTGTTGGGCTTCCAGCGTGCATTTGCTAATGCATGGAGCTGTGTTCGCTGGCCTGATCCAGCGCTGGCTGGAGTCATGAGTGTTTTGTTGTTGACCCCTGTGGGAGCCTGGTCAGGTCCATCGTGGGTGGCTTGCATGGGGGCACACAGAAGAGTGTGCACAGGCTGGCCTGTGTTTGGATGCATAGTTACTGCCAGAATGAGACTGAGGAAATACATGTGAAAGAATGGGATCTATTTAAAAGATAGGAAGGAAAAGAGTGGGTATTTCAAAGCATGTCCATCAACACTCGGATCATTTTTTTCTCCCATGGTGTATTATTTTTCCTCCATTTTTTGTTTTCCTGTTCAGTCCTTAGATTGGGATTTTTCTGGGCAGGGACTTTGTGCTTACATGTATTTGTGTAGTGTCTGCAACAGTAGAGCCCTGATGTCACATAAGACATGAGAATAATAAGTAATCTGATTTATATATTTTAAATCAAGTCGACTGAAAGAGGTAATGCCTTTTGCTTAGTTAACAGTTACATGTCAGAATGGATGTTCATTTTCTATTAATATGCCTTATTGCAGAGGTTTTCTGACCTATGTATGTGAACAGCTCATTCCCAAGCTTCTTAATTCCTCTGTATGATTTTATGCACCAACATAAATTGTGTTGCCATTGACAGCAAAATACTGCATGATATTTTTAACGACAGACCAGCAAGAATGTTAATACATGTTTTGGCACTGTGTAATGCTTGAAAAGATTTTTTTTTTTTTCTCCTCCTTCTTCTTATTCCTCTTTTTTTTTTCCCCTTCTTTCTGGTAAAGGCATCCAGGGTATTTTTATTTCTACCCAGCAGTTCCAGAATTAGAAGACATCCCATTCTCCGCAAGTATTGATTACTTTGCCATATGGGAGACTGAAAACTTTTCTCCACCTTACCTGTTGTCACAGTTTGATGGTGCACTAAACACAGCTTTAAGACCACTGGTGGCAAGTTAAAGAAGATAGTGGCCATGTGATGCCAAGTGCTGATTTGCTATAAACTTGGTCTCTGGTTCAGATTGTTTAAAAACATCGGTAGATTAATTCTGCACCAGCAGCCAGATCTGGTACTGTCTCTTTTCCTGCTGCTGACATACAGCAGGCATTAAAGCACAAAGCCGGCATAAGCTCCGTATCGTGTGCTCTCACTAATTCAACAAAAATGAGATTGTGTGCCCAGGTCTGGCGTGGGTCAGGTTAGTGCGGCTGGGTGTTGCTCATGGTAACGTGTAAATGGTCTTGCTGCCAGCTGTACCTTTAAATGAGAGATTAGTGTTGCCAGCCTGTGCTGAGGAAGAAATTAGTGGATGCTTTCATTCTGTTCATCTTTGTGATTTACAGAGTCATTGGGGGGTTTCTTGCTCTTGGCTGAGTTCCTGCAGCCACCCACTTGTGATCATATAAAGTGTCTGAGCTTCTGCGTTTGGCGCTAGAATATATTTCTGAAATGTCTGGTTGTTCACATCATACTATATTTACGTGCCTTTTGATCTTCCATTATGAGTTAATCCCTTCAGTACCCTAGTTGTTCCTTTGCCCTGCCATCACCCTGTATACCAGTATAGCAGTGCAGCATGAAAGCTTTATGTGACACCTGCATTGCAGCGTTATGTTTTTTTAACCGCCTCCTTGCTGCATGCCATACTGCTGGTTTGTGGCCTAAAATTGTGCCAGGCTTCCCTCGCAACCTTGGTGAACCGTAAGCTCCTGCTGTGTCTGTGCTTGACATCTTTTTGGGTATGGTGCTTTGCAGCAGGGATGAAAGCAATGCGAGCTGGAAGAGGCACAGAAGCTAAACAAAAAACAAAGGGCTGACTGAAAGGGTGCAACAGTAGAAACAGGACTGAGGAGAGCAATTTTTTGTGATAAGATGATGCTGTAGAAAATAAGGGCCTGGGAAGTGTCTGGGCATATTGCACGTGCACTGAATGAAATGCAATGTCGAGTATGTGTTTCTTTTTAAAGTGGATAACGTTAGAGGCAGTTTAGCAGTGCAGAGCAGCATAGAGACTTGCAGACATATGTATGTTGTTACCTGTTACTGGGTTTCTTCTTTTTAGAGGAATTGTATTTGGTTTTGCGGTAAATAAGCAGTATTTTAGATGCTTGCTTTTTTTTTTTTAATTCTGTTGGATTCTAATTCCTTTTCCTGGGGCCAAATCTTGCAGTTCTCAAGAAGAAACTTGTTCTTCTGCCTGTGTCTGTGAAGACAGTGAGCCTGTGTTGAGGCTAGTGAGGAGGCAGAAAGTGTAGCTTATTTTGAGACATCGGCTTTGGGAAAATACCAGTGTATGCAATTTCAGAAACTCCCAATACAGCGGATGTACTTCAGTTTGTCACCGTGGGAGGAGTATTGCAATAAGCTTGACTGAAAACCCATAAGGTTTAAGGCTGATCTCCTATTAAAACCCAACAAAATAAAAACACAACCCTTCATCTCTCCTCCTCTTCAAAACAAATGAAAAAAAAAAATCCAGCTCTGAAGTCATCCACGGGCTAGAGCTCAGCTTGTGCATGAAAATAGCTGTGCTGAAACGGAGGTTGTGCTGAATTATTTACTGTGGCCTTCTGGCATGTTGCTAGCCATTTCTTATCACCCAGCTATCGTGTTACCAAGGCCAAAGACTTGTTACACCCTTAAAATAGCCAAAATATGTACCAGCTGCGGAAAGTGGGAGAGGCCAGACAGGGAATTGTTTGGGTGGGAAGAACTTCCCAGTGCTGTGCGTTAGGTGACCATGCAGGGGATGCTTTTAGAACAGGGTGGACAAAACCCATCTTTGAGGAATAACTTGGTTCATCCTGCCTTGAAGCAGGAGAGTCAGCTAGTTGACTCCTCAGGATCTCTTCCATCCTTCTTGTTCTTTTTTGCTTAGAGGGTACTTTTGTCATCAGTTTGGATGTAACGATGCTTTATTTTTCTCCAGTTTATTTGGGCTACTTAGCAGTCAAAAAGGTGGCAATAGCTTCTACCAACACTTATTTTTCTTTTTAAAAAGGCACCACATCTAAACCAAAGTGATGAACTTGCTGATATTTCATATCAAAAGAGGGCAGCTTATCGGTCTTCATTAGGAAATTTCTTGTTAGTGCTTTTCTCTTCAAGGTTGTGCTGGGACCTTGCTAGAAGCATCCTTCAGATTATATTCTGGTACGCAAGTGGTCACTGAACCCTTTTTTCTCACTCTTTTGACAAGAACGGAGAGCTGTCTCAGCTGCTAGTCGTTGGGCTTCCCTTGTGCTGTCCCGCCCTAAGCGAAAGTTGGGGAGATGCTTCTTACTTGTGCCCAGAGGTGTTTGCACAAATGCTTCCGCTGCATTTCTCACAAAGCTGCCTCACACTGAAGGAAGTACCCACAAATATTTGGTGCGTAAAGCTGATGTTGTTTGGAGAATCTGCCGTGGCGCATTTCCCGCATGCAGGCAGTGTCTTGTGCACAAGCGTGAAGGCTGAAGACCAGTGTTTTACCTGGTGCAAATGAGTGAGGTTCTTGGGGTGCTGGTGGAGGTTTGCAGTGTAAATCAGCAGAGGACCGGCTCTTCTCAAAGCAACCATATGTGCATATTCAACTTTTATAAAAATCTACATGTAGGCTTTTGGGCAATGTGTAATACTAAATATGACTGTATCATCACATACCTTGTCTCCAGTCTGTATGTGGAATTATGCTTGTTCTGTTACTCTGGATAGAAAAGAAATTAATTATACTCGGTTGTTTCTTCTCTGAAGTCATTCAATTGGGGGGAAACCCCCCTATTTTCGTTTAAGATTATATTAGCTATACAGTTAGAAAGTTAAAAGCTGAACATTTCTCTAAAAGCATTATCTCCTATTTTGTTTTTCAGTTTGTTACTCCTTCCCTTTGCTGGGTGTAATTGCTGTTTCGTTGTGTGTATAGCCTTGAATCCTATTGCATTCCATTCAAATAGGGCACATGCTTTCTTAAAGAAGTCCATGACAATGTTTACTGCAATCTGTCGACAAGAACTGGTGGATGTTACAAATACATCACTGAACATTAGAAAGGCACGTTTATAATGTTGTCCTTGTTATTAATGATTTGAGTATGGTTGTTTTGTGTTTATTTACAATTTCCCTACTGCTTTTTTAGTGTCTTTTGTGTAGGATTGTTCGTAGTTGCAGCTAAGTTGCAGCAAAGGTCGTTAAAACTGTATGACTGCTCAAGGAAAATTCTTGTCTAAGCCACTGTTCTTGTCTAAGCACAAGTAAAATATGTTTAAACAATTCACCTTAAAATATAAAGATTTTTCTGAAGTGAGTCTCTTGAACAGTGAAGAAATATTTATGTTAAATTGTAGTGGCAGCTTATGTAGAGGAAAAAAAGCCCCATTATTGCTAGCAGTGCTTGGGGATTCGCATTTACTTCAAGATGTTGGGACTTGCATTTTGGGAACAAAGAAGCCATTTTTTTACTCCTGTACATAGATATTTTTCTTAGAGCATGTAATTACAAATGTGGGGTCTGTTTGTACCATTACGTTTACAGATAATATCCTTGAAAATGCTGGATAAAACATTACTTCTCAAGCTATTATGTTACTTACATAGTTTGGTAAAGACATTTTTAGCGTACTTTAGAATGTATTATTTTTATGGTCAAAGGCTGTTGGGAAGGTAGATTTATCCAGGCTGTGTATGCAAGGATAGGTACCAATTGTTGAAGTTTAAGTGTTGGCTGGTGCGATGGCCTGGATCTGGAAGCCCACTAAAGGCCTTTTTGCATTGCACCTGTTTTGCTGGGGCAGGTTGCTAGTGAAGAAGATGGTGTTACCTGAATGAATTCAAAGTGGAAGAAGCTTGGTTCAGGTTAAGGGCCAGTTATTTATTAGGGTGTGGGGTGACTTGCAGCAGAGTAGGGATCAGGCACACTGAAAGTGCCACAGTCGCCCCTTCAGCCCATCCTGCCTGCCTGGATGCTGCTGTGCCTCAGCCGTGAGGGTTTGCTACCTCCCTTCCCCTCTTCTCCTCATGGGGAGCCTGCCCCAGTCCTTTGCTGGGATGCAGAAGAGTGTCAGAGCGCAGCTGGAGATGGGAGCTTTTCTGAGGCTGTGGGGAGCCTGGTCTTTGCTGCTCCCTACCCTGGACATGGGGCTCAGGGGACTGTGCTGCTGCATGCCCGACCCGGTCAGCTCTCGAGCACCCTAGAGAAACCAAAGGAAAACATACATCTGAAAAACCTGTTTGGTTACATTGAAAGAGTGCGTAGACCTATAAATCCTGTTAAAAACACAAACCTTCCTAATCTCCTCCTTGGCGCTGGTGCCAGGGCAGTGTTTTCACTGGTAATAAAAGGTATGCTTTCCTTTATGCATCCCAGAGAGGTCAAAGCTGTCAAACACTTGCTCAGCCACAGGTTTAATGCATTTAGAGTTGGGTTGGTGTCTCTCTTAATGCTCCTGTAGCTGCAGCCTCTTCTCCCCAGTCCTCCCACTTGCTTTTTTGTTTTTTGTTTCAAGGATTGCAATGATAATCTTGGCTCTCATTAAATTGGTGGCAAAACTCCTCCTGGCTTCAATGGGCTGAGGGCTTCTCCCATGCTCTTTTTCTTCTGTACAATTTCTGGTATATTTTTGTAGTCAGAGATGTTGATGTGGCTGCCCGAAGTTCTCTGCTGTTACCGGCCTGGATGGTGTTTGAGGGGTCTCCCGTCCCCATGTGTCCCTGTGGTGATTCAGTAGAGTTGAGGTACTTGTTCTGAGCCACTCAGGTATAAATCTAAGTAAGATAATGGCTGGCTGGTCTCAATAAGTGCTCTTTGACTTTAAAATTTGCTTCCTCTACAAGTCCATCAGAATCAACACTGTGTGAACTTGAGGGCAAGGACCTTCCCCAGCATCTACCTGAGAAACCAACTGTGAGCAGGGGCTGTGTTTATTTGCCGAGATGGTGAAGTGGCACATCCTTCCCACTGCTTTGCTTGAATGGGGATTGAACTATCTGAGGTCCATATGGACCCTGAGAAGCATGCTTTTATGTATGCTACATCTGCAACATATTGTCTAATAATTATATTAACTGTATAATAACTATATTAAAATCTAAAGAAAAGATTTTGCAAATTTAGGAAAGGAATTGATCAAACATAGTATGAGGTTCTTCTTTATGGTTTCAGTCTGTCCTGTGAACTCCATTTCTTTAGCAGTATATAGATCCTTAATGCTTTTATCGGAAGTATTGCTTTACATTCAAACCTGGCATTAAGTAGATGTAATTCTGCACTAAGGGATGACTGTGCTGAAGGAAGAGATGCTTAAATATTCCGGTTTAAATGTAGTATTAGATACATTTTGAATAGACATGGCGTTCCCTTTAGCACAAGTGATTTTATTTTTTTAATGTCTTTTCCAAAGGGTGGCTAGCAAAGCTTACCCTATAAAGATCAAAGCTTCCATGGAGGTTGGTATTAAAGTGTCTTCAAAGTACAGTAAATACGCCTTCCCCAAATACAGGCTAAGACAGGCTCTGCCATGTGTAGATCTGAAGCCAGGGTGAAAGCTGTAGCTCAGAGGAGAGGATGAGGGTGGGCAGAAGGGCTCATGTGTGGTGGAAGAGGAGTTGTCCTGTGAGAGGGCAGGCAGCAGTGTGTCTGGCACAGGGCATGGCTGGATGGGACAAGTGTTGTGCAAAGCAGTGGAGGGACAGGAAGGGATGAAAGTGTAGGGGTGAACTCCAGCAGTAGTAGGATGCAACTGTGAAAGACTTTCAGGTGGTGAGAAGGGGAGATGACATAACTGCACCAAGGGTATTTTGGGGAGGAGTAGGTGAGAAGAAAAAAGATACTTGGAAGCTAGAGCAAAAGGTGTTTGTGGTGGCCTGAACAGCAAACTGATGCATGTTTTAGTAGTGGCACTAGAGAAGAAGATGACGGAATTGAGCAACAGGAAAAGAGAACGTCTGAAGACAGGATGGATGCAATGGCAAATGGGAAGTGCTGGAGATGATGATAGGAGCTTGTCCTTTGTGAAGTAACTGTTTCTGATGCCAGGTGTGGTAACCGTCCAGCATCAAAAAAGGTGCAGCTTAATATTCCTCTGTGAAAGTTACTGTCTCTGTTATCTTTGATTCCTCTCTAGTAATGCAGGGTTTAACCCTCTTGTTGGATCACATGGGATTTTCCAAATGAATCACTTAATTGTTTGGCCAGATACCGGCTAGCTGCCTATTTGCCTTCCTTCTGTAAAACCTTTGCTGAAATTACCAGCGATTTCTTCTTCTGGAGGGTTGTAAGGAGTAGGTTATGAAAAAAATGCTTTTTACCATATACACATGAGCTTTCCACTCCATGTTTTCCCCTCTTGCTTTTTTCCTTCACCCGTTATAGGACAAGGAGCTGTGAAATTCTCCCTCATGCCTGTACATTATACAGTGTGATCAGTTTAAAATGTTCCTGTCCTTACTGAGTCTAAATTAACATTTTTAAAAAAGGAGCAGTATAAGCCAATGGCTACAATTTGAGCTTGATTTTTGTTTTTTTTTCAGGAGTATGAAATGAAATGAGAAATATTGCCACGAAATATTTGCCTTGTTGCATGTAGTTAGTGCAAAGAAAACATGAAGGCTGGCTGGCTATTTAGTCCCTCAGCCTTAGAGGTCCAGAGGGTATAGAGGTGATTTGGGAGTTGTGGCCACAAGTGCCCGTGTGGAAGAAATTCTGCTGTGCTCCTGTGCACCAGGCTGCTGTCAGCTAAGCACCCACTGCAGCAGTCTGCGGAGTGTCTTCAGGGACTTCCCCTGTTCCTATCTCCCCAAAATAGCCATCCATAGTATTACTCAACAGACAAAAACGGCTGTTCACAACTAACATAGAAAGATTAAAAAAAAAAAAAAAGCATGATAAATGAATAATAATAATAATAGTAAATAATTCTGGGTATAACAGAATTATTATTCTCAAGGAGAAGTAGGCGAAAACACTTGACAGTTATAATAACACTTCAGGCTATTAAAAAGAGGTGCGTTATCAGTTTCTGAGGATGACAGGCATGTTTGCTCTTGCTATTGGACTCCTAATGTTGTTTACATCTATCCTTACAGGAGCAATCCTATCTAAGAAAGATTTTGTGCCTGAAAGTAGCCTTTGCCTCTTCACTCCTAGTCCCTAGTTCAATAGACCCGCCTGTATTTAAGAGGAAAACAAATGCAGGATTCACATTGTTATGAGTGTCAGGAAAGACGTCCTTGGGGAGGGCAGGCGAAGATGTGACGTTGTGGGGGGTGGCAAGAACCTCACTGCAGTGAAGTATGTTTGCCATATAATGAACAGGGGCAGGAGCCGGATGCTTGTCAGGATGCTCAGGGGCATAACTGCGGTTTTCAACCATGGAGATTTCTGTGCTACTGCATTGTGCTTTGGTGCAGATTTTTACCAGACTTGTTTATGGAGACGGTGGAGTCAGTGCTGTGGTGACTGTTTTCAATACAGGCAGTGCAGGCATCGTTTGGAAGCATGAATGGCTGAGATACTCTTTGCAGCCTGTTTTCCAGAAAACACCATTTCTGCCAGATGTTGGGGCAATTCTGTCTTATTTAGAACTGGGGCAGCCGGGGACCGTGGTGGAGCATGCTGTCCTCCCCTTCGAGGAAATGCAACTTCATCTAAATTTCCTCCCTCAGACATGTCAGACTTTGTTATTGTTTGCTGCTTCTCAGATCCCTTTCCTGTTCTTTTTTGAAGCTATTGTATGACAGATTTTTCTTGGCTGTTTGCTTTCTATTTACTATAAAGAAACCCATGGGCAGATATCTGGGAACTAGTATTCTTTGAAACCAGCATGGTCAGTTGTAGAATTACATCAGTGCTTTTCTTTTGTAAATTGAGTCTAAGATGATTTCAAGCACTTCTTTAACACAAAGCATGCTTTTGTAAATAGCAAAATACTCAGGTTTACTGACTTGCTTATTCTGATGCATTTTAAATAAAAAGTCAGTTATATTTGTGTGGGTCAGGATGAAAGGAATTAGTTGAAAGACATTATTTAAAAGGCAGTTTTTTAAATCACCTTTGCTTGTGCAGGCATAAAACCAGTGTTATTTTCCAAGTGGAAGTATAAGACTGCAGATTTGTCATTGGATCACATCCTCTGTGTAGTAGAGTTGAAAAGGTTATAATAAACTTGCATCTGAATCAATGGGTTTGTTGGAGATGAGAAATTTACTGGATGTTTCTAAAGCGCTTTTATTTTTCAGGGACAGGTGACTATAAATGCAAAATTTGGCAATGACATTTATCTCCCAGAGGATGCCGAGTTTTACTTTGTTTATGATGGATCCCTGAAGAGGCACATAATGTTTGCTGAGCGAGTTAGTGACAATGCTCTTCGGTCCATTGTTCCAGGTGAGCGTTAACTGCTGTTTACATTTTTCATCTCTTTGCTATACCCCACCTCCATTTCAAAGCTGGGCAAAGCTGGGCACAACTGGACGATTTGGTATAACTCTGTTTTATGGCTCTGTAATGGATGAAATGCAGGAATTGAATGATGGCCTTTAGGATCCAGGCTGAGTTTGACTGACTATAGGTAATCCTGCCTTTTGTAGCAATCCACACCAGCACAGCATCAGGCGTAGACAGTGTTACCGGGCTTGCATAGTTGGGTGTGCATTTAAGTGCAGTCTTCAGGGATGGCGTCACTTTTAATGTGAATTAATTCTGTGCCACAACTGTTCACCTCCAGGCATCCTAACACCTGCAAAGTCATGTTGTCCGAGCCTTCCCTGGGTCAGCCCGGCTTGCAAAGTCCTGGTGGAGGTGTGTGATGCTTGGAGCTCTGCTGGAGCTGTGCACTGTGCAGAGGTGTCGGGGAAACCATTTCAGGGGTGCCTCGCTGCAAATGGGGGATTTGTGTTGCCTCCCAGCCGGCTCTCTGCCATGGCATTATTCCCCTCCTGGATGTAACATAAACTCTGGTTGTCACCTTTAATGTGTGCTTTGTGACCTTTTCATTTGTGTGAGTAGGTGACTATAGATGTGATGTACCTGTGCAATAGGATCTGCTTGTTATTTGTTCTTGTTTTCTAAAGGGGATTTAGAGTCTGAAAATAACTGCTGAGTATAAAAAGGGAAAGTTTGCTGTTACATGGTGGCTCCTTTGATCCTGTAAATGGTAAATGATTGTCATGGATTACAACTGGAGAAAATGCAATGCTAGGCTTATTCCAGGGTAGCAAAGTTTTGGTTGTTTTTTTTTTTTTTTTTTTTTTTAGGCCTGAAATGACACTGTTAAATGATTGCTTCTGGGCTAGGAATAAAAACAGTAGGCTACAGGCAACACTTAATCCTCTGCCTGTTCCCAACAGAATCCATGAACAGATGAAAGTAAAGTGTTAGCTTAAAATACAGCCCTGCTGTCGTTAGTGTTGTTTCACAGTGGCCAAATTAAACTTAAGGGAACACAGAGCACTTTAAAAACAACTGCAGATGTGGGAAGTACATGCTTCCTTCTGCAGTTACTAGATTGCATATATACTTGTAGTTATTCAGGGATATTTTGGAAAATGTAGATTTGCACCCATAGTATGTCATGGTTAGCTCTCCAGTGAGAGGTACAGCTTGCACCTCTTCTAGATGTATGACATCCACCCTCACTTAGATGGCAAAGGAGGAG
>NW_008825104.1:2823198-2834978 GCF_000699105.1 Pygoscelis adeliae
CGGGGTGCTGAAGAGGTTTGAGAGACAAACTCCCTTGAATTTCAGGGGTTGCAGCTGTAAGTTAGAGAGTTGATACAGCATTTGATCAAGTCTGCCAAAAGCATGAAGCATCCATTAGTTAAAAACTTCTGGGTTTTGGCCTACATGGAGACACTGGGTAGGTACAAAATGGGTGTTAATAAATGGATATATTACTCGGAGTTTGTGTTGCAGGCCACTCTGCTGCTCTTTTCATGAGCATCTCATTTTTCTCAATTCTTATCCAAGAACCTTCAGGCTTTTGATTTGTGGGATTTCATCCTGATGTGGTTACCTCTTCTTTCCATTGTGGTTAAAGAACCTTCACCTAGAAAGACTGGTTCAGAATCAATTATGTCAGTATAATTGGGAGGACTGGCAGTTCACAGTCTAGTCGAATCCAAGTTCATCACCAGAAATGGTTGGTGGATGCACTACAACAAATAGATGTAATTAGAGGAAAGAATAAAATAATTCTGGATGAGCAGTTACAGCTCTTAGAGTCGGGGGGGAATGAGGAAGAACTTATGTATTTTCTGAACATATGTAATCTTAGTGATTAATTTACATTATAATTGCAGGCCACGGATGCCAAGAAGCAGTTTCTGTCTCTGTGTTAATGTACACAAGGGGATACTCACCTGTGGTCCTCGGCAGCTGTTCAGTCACTTACAGAGAGAATTTGTCGTGCAAGTTGTCTCGCTTTTTGGTCGATCACGCGGAATGTGTCACTGCTGCTAGTCACAGGTTGTTGCTGGATAAGTTTGGGCTAAGGATAAAAGATCTGCAGTCCCTGGATAACGATTTGATGATGGCTGTTGCTCATGAAGAATTGCCATCGACCTGGAACATCCTCGGAAGCTGCTCAGAAGGTGGTAAGGTTTTATTTTAAGTTGGAAAGCTTTCAACAGTGGTTTGATGCACAGTTCAGAGCAGAGAGTCTCACCGTTTTATCCCAGGTTCTCAACCCTTGTGCTTTATTCTGTGGTTAAGATGAAAAATTGTTCAAGTATGAGAGGGGTAATCAAAGATTTGGTTTGTGCCCAGAGGTTTAAAAAGGATAATAATGGTTATTGTAACTCAGTCTCTCCAGAAGCATTTTGTGCCTTGACCCACTGTGAATGCAGTTCTTTATTTATAAATAGAGTCTGCCTTTGCCAGATTAAAGAGCTGTCTGTTTAAAAAAAGCAAGAATTGTAGCAGTGAAGTATTGCCACCATGATTCCAACCAAGTGAGATATTTTAATTATGCGGGCAAAAAGGAGATCGTCATAAAACAGAAGAATGTGTTACTGTAGGCATTCTGATGTACAGAGTAAACATAATTTTTGTCACGGTTCTGTCAGTGTTTATGCTTTATTTAAGACTATGATCATTCTTTGGGGAGAATACCATTAAACAAGTTTTGTTTTGTGGCTTTTTTTTTATTGTAGAGGAAGTGGGATGAAAGTATACATGAAACTTTACATTAGGGTATGCTATTGAAAAATTTTGTGACAAAACCAGGTGAAATTTTTCTGGTTTCAGGTTTCATTGCAAACAAAAAACTGTAGTTAGGTTTTGCTGAAGAGTATAATTTTTTTTGCAGACGTAGCTGATTTATAGCTGAGGTTGGAAACAGTGTTAAACTTGATGGCTTCACATGTTTTTCATTGAAAATTTGGTACTTTTGGCTGTTTTCGTTTTAGTACTTTAAATTGCTAAAAATTGGAGGACAGGCAGTTTCCATATGAGCCAAACTGAAAGAGAGATTCATGCAAACTTTTGGGAAGTAAAAACACAGCACTTAGCCCATTTCTTTGGGTGAGGGCTTTTTTCCCCGTCTTAAATCTTTCTAATTCTTAATGACAGATAGCTTGAAATCTGCTACTGCCTTCTTCAGAAGAAGGATGGTTTTTGTCTGTCTGTTGTAAACACCTCTTTCAAGAGATGTGAAAACAAATACCAAGTCTCAATTCAAATATTGACTAGACGGGATAGAAAAAAAAAAAAGCCATTGCTTGTTTCATTTTGGTGTGTAGTAAATATTTGTTCACGTTACTTGTTGGATCTTAGCAATGAAGAGCTTAATTTAAAGCCTGAAGAAATCAGCTGTAGTTTTGTTCACAGACTTGGCTAAACTTTTCATGCAAATCAGTTGAAGCCCAACGCCGAAGCATCAGCAGAATACCAGTGGTACTGAGAGATGCTTGGGCAAACCCGGCTGGATACCTGCTTGAAACATGGGGAAGTTTATGCTGGGTGTGTTGTGGGTCTGAGGGGTCGGAGATCAGCTCAGCTGGTACCAGACTAAGCTCTGCCAGGGCAGCTGCTACCCAAATAGCAAAATTCTTTAATTTTCAGTTACGCTAGTTGCTAATTTTCAGGTGTACTGCAACATTTATATGGAAAAGAGTATGTTGCCCTCATGAGACTTTTATAGGACTTGTATTCTTTTGTTTCTGTGTCTTTTTCATACTTTGTTCACTTTTCAGATTTCAATATTATACATAAACAAAATTTGAATACAGTGGAAAAGCAGGCATGTGTGCTCCAGTCACTATACAAAGTCTCTGTGAGCATTTGAAATGTTAGATGAGCATGTCTTGAGCGTGCTGCTTTAGCAGTTGCCTCGTGGGCAGTGTTGCGCTGAAGAGGTGACATCTCCCTTTGTACCCCAGTCATTGCTCTTAAATGAAGCTGGGATCTTTCCCCTTGTTTCTAAATAAAACAAAAACGTCCAAATTCCTGGGGTCTGGTAGCAATGCTCATGCACAGTGATGAGCTGTTAGGGCAGTCCTGCCTGGGCAGTGCTTACTGGCCACCCTTGTTGAGTGGGAGACTCCTGAAAGCTTTCCGGACAGCTTCTTCAGCCCAAGGAAGGTCAGTCATTCCCTTTGTCTCTCTCTGAGGTCCAGGCTTGGGCTGGGCCTGACATCTATTTTGATATCCTCTAAGCAGTTTGTATAATTTTTCTTTGGCTCTTGTATTCTTTCTCTCTCCTTTCTGAAAGTATAGTTTAGATTCTTCTTACAACCATATTCTCCTTTCACCTGACTCTGAGAAGCACTGACTCATGTTGCTTCCTTGTGCTGTCCCCATCACTGTTTTTTTGTCCTCAAAGCCAAGAGGCCAAGCACGGCTGAGGGTTGCATGTGGCTGAGGGAACCCTGTGCGTGCAGGGGGAAGGAGAGGGAGGGAGGGAGAAGGGGATGGACTGGAGCAGGAGTGCTTCAGATCTCAGCACAGGTGAGAAGGGGAGGAGAAGGTTCTTCATTGGGTTGTCCCAGCATTCCGTTTCTTCCCCATGCTCCAAAAGATCAAAATGGATGAGAAACAGGGAATTTGTGAGGATTTAGGAAGAGGACGAGACTTTCTTTCCTCTACCTGCTGTCTCTGCAGCTCCTTGCCTTGACAGTATCAGGATGTTCTTTTTAGTATCAGTGTTGTGAAAGACGCGGGTGCTATCATTTATCACTAGTAAGGACCTTATGCTTGTGAGATTGTGTCAGTTTTCAGAGCTGCTGAGCTATTTTTATTGGAAAAAAATTATTTTTGAGTGACAGATCTTTGGAGAAAATTATTGCACCATCTGGTGTTTTTGGACCTCCTTCATTTTTATGAGGATTTAGAGGCATAGGGGTTGATGGAAAGATAGAAGAATAATTTATTCACAGGAGTTTTGCTATTTGGAAAAAGTGTTTGTATTCCCTTTATAATGCATAAAGAGGATTGGATAAAGAGAGAGCCTGGATTGTCTAGGGAGCATTGCAAATAATTCAGGAATTTAGTGCATTTGCACAGGTCAGGACTTGTTAGCCACATTATTTAAAGTTCAACAAAAGAAACAAGAAAGCACGAACCGTTTGGTAATCCTCACTTGCAATAGGTGCCTGTGTGACAACCATGTCAGGAGCTGCTCACTCACACAGACTGGTCAAATGTTGAGATCAGCAGGCCCACAAGCAGTTTGCTGCTAGAGGAAACTGGGGACCTAGCAGAGGTGCTATGCTTAGACATATATTTGTTGGTGGGTTTGAAGAAAGGGGAAGGAGGAGCAGGGAGAGGGAAAAGCTGATTTTCTTGTTGATCGCACCTTCATAAAGGATATTTTCCTTCTGAAAATTGGATTATTCAATTTATGGAGATAATCAGTGTTAAATATTCAGCCAAATAACTTGTTAGAGCGGCTCAGGAAGAAGAGAATCTTCCCACAGTTTTTCAGTTTACCAAAAAAAAAAAGAAAGAAAGATGGAGTGGTTTAATCTGTATGAGGAAAATGGTTCCAAGTAACCTTTACTCTCTTAATACCATGAGGTTAGGGCAGTCTTTTAGGACTGGCAGCCCCCAAGAACCATCAGACACAGGCTCAACATCTTCACTGCAACTTTTTTTGTTCTTGACACGCTCAGCATTACGTCCCTTGGCTGTTGGAGAGGGAGCGGGAGCACAGGAGCGTGGACCTTGCAAGGAGTCTGCCTTACATAGAGGAGGCTGAGAGCATCTCAGTTTCTGGTTGTTTTAAGGGCATTACTGGGATGGTGTGTTCAGGTTGTCTGGGTGACTTAACTGTGCTGGTAATCAAACAAGAACAGTTGCTGCTGGCTTTGCCACTATTTACAGTTATTTTCAAAAGGAAGAGTGCTCTTTTAGGTTTAAGGCTATTGGTAGAAGCAATAAAATTACAGCCTGAATTATGAAAATTAATTGTGGATCATAGGGAAGGGAACAGTGTATACTTGTTAAATTCCCTTTCATGAAGAGGAGAATTACCATTTTATTTCATAAATGCTTTGTAATTGTTTTCTAGGAGTAGGTCTTGTGGAGTGAACTGAAGTACCCAACCTCACTGCTTTATAGTCTGCCTTTGGGGAACACTCTTCCATTTTCTGTGTCATTTTTGACTTTATTGCCCTCTCCCTGCCCTTTTCTTTGTAAATCCTGTTACTGTTTCCACTTGATGTTAAATGCATCCTGCTAAGCTGCACCAGTTCCAACCTGGCTGATGCATGTTGTATTTTTGGTCTAAATTAAAGAAAATTCTGCGTGTGTCTTTTCCTCAGTTGGAATTTTAGATTTGTTTTTTCCTGTGGAAGGAAAGGGAGAGGGGAGCAAAGTGCCTGTTCTCCTTCATGGAATTAGGAAAACACTGGGAACAGTGGATAAATATTTCTGGGTGTGGTGAGATTTGTGAGGAGAGGTAGTATTTTTTTGGTCAGACAGTTTAGGGGGTTAGAGAAACAGACATCTTTGGCCCCGTAGGAGTTCGCCCCTTTGGAAACTGCATGGGGCAGAGGGAGAGGAGGATGCTAGCCTGGGCTTTGGGAGGCAGAGGAGTGTCTTCCAGTGGCTGCTGCTGACCAAGAAACCTGCGGCATGAGGCAAGATATTGGCAAGCATACTTCAGCCTGTGGGTACCCAGCAAGTGTTTGATCCTCATCTCCTGGTCAGTGGTAATAATAGCAGAGAGGAGATGTTTGAGACCCCCCGACCGTGAAGGGGCTTTTTGGGAAAAGCCCCAAGTGCTTGGTGATGGTGATATGCAGAGTGACAGTAGAGCAAGTACTGTAAGAGACACAAGAGATCAAGTTTCCTATTTAAGGCAATATATAAGTAGTGGGGCTCAGGAGCCTGCTCTGCTGCTGGAGAGACCAGGTGTGAAGCTATGGTCTGACCCGAACCCCAAGCTTGGGTCGGCACTGGGCTGGAGAGCCCTTCTCTGCTCCTGGCTGAGAGGGTGTCCCTGCCTGGTGTTGAGCAGTCCGGTGGCACTCAATAAACAAGTGTCTTAAACCAAACAGCTCAAGGGAGTATTTGGCTGCAGTACAAAAGAATGAGGGCTATCCCTCTGCTAACAGAAACCATCTCCTGTAGTGTTCTGCATCTTTGTTGGGGTCACCCAAGCAGTAAAGTCAACTGAAACTTCACCTGACGATGTAGGTGGTGGCACCATGTGCAGCCTTTACCGCATGGGGCTGGTGGATGGGAGCCTTCTCTAACCCTCCTGCTGCTAAAACTGCTGGGGCAAGACTCCTTAAAGTCCAGCTTTGCAATGGAGCTTAAACTTCCCCCATCTCCTCCTTTTCTTCTGCAGCATTGATGCCAACCTCTGGGTGTTAGTTGATAAAGGAATGATGAATAGGGGAACTAATTAAGGAAAAGTTGGATGTTCCAGATATTCGGTAAGTGGAAAGGGGAGATGCCACCGCAGCCCTGCCCTCAGATGGGCTGTCACGTACCTGGCTGTGTGCATCGTGGCCACTGTCTGTTCACAAAACCACTTGTGTGTGGTTTTGCAGCAGTGGAGTGCACTGAAGACGGCTTTATAAACAGTCTCATACCCTACGGAAAAATGAAAAAATGAACAGTAATGCATAAAAGTACAAAGCCAGGAAAAACTGGAATTTGTCAGCCAGTTTTGATGTCTCCCCTTGCTTTTCAAGTCACAAGTCTTGAGGTTTTTAGTCTCCTTCCAGGAAATGAATGAGATTCATAGCCCAGAAAGGTCTTAGTCATTTCTGTCAGAGAGAAATATTTGTTTTTAGTTTATTGTTTTGGACATAGGAAGGGATTCAGGTGCAAGGAAGAACAAAAGGATTTATTTAATGTTTAAAACAGACTGTGTTTGGCTCAGCTGTGTAACTCAAACAGAGTGTTTTGACTGGAGAATCGTGATGCGATGCAAAACAACGTCCTGATAGTTTATATCTTTTATAGCACCGCCTGCCTTGCAGTAACTGACTCTGTATGAATCAGCCAGCAGTGCGTCTTTCAAATCTTAGGAATTGTTGGTTATGTGTCTTGATGGAAAATGGTATTTTATACCGTTTAAATATGAATATGTTGAAGAACCCTTGTGTTTTCATTTTTTCCTTATTTTCTTCCTGTTTGCCACTGAATGCAATTGAATTAATGATGATGTTTTTTCATCACCTTTTTTTTCATGATGGTTTTCTTTCTGTTGTTGGGTTTTTTCTGTGTGTTCCACCCCCCCCACCCCCCTCCCCCCCATTTTGCCACATTTGAAATCTTCCTCAAGGCAAGGGGAAAAGAGAGTGAAAAGTGTGAGAAAATGCCATTTGTTCTGTCACAGTGAGGAGCTATAAGAGGAGGTGGTGAATGAGGAGAACTGAAACTGGAAATCGTTCTTAAGAAAAAAAATGCTAAAAGCCGGTTGTTCAGGACTTTACCTTTTTTTAACTGCAAATCTTTTCTTTTTAGGTAGGTCTGTTTAAAAAGCTTATTATCAGTCATTATGTCTTTCTGTTTTTTTTTTGCTTTGATATTGCTGATCCTGGAATAGAACCACAGCAGAATTTGGGTGGAAGGGGTCCTTGGAGGTGGCCTGGTCCTACCTTTCACTTGGAGCAGGGCTAGCTTCAAAGTTGGATCAGGTTGCTCAGGGTCAGGTTTTGAGCACCTCCAAGGACGGACAGTTTATTACCTCGCTGGGTGACCTGTCCCAGTGTTTGACCATCCACATGCTGAAAAATACTTTCCTTGTATTGAAAGAACACATTTACCTTTCCATTTATCCTTCCAACTTTACAATTTGTATTTCAGATTTTAGTATCGTGAAGCTATTAGTAATTGCTTTATGTCATCAGGTTCTGCTCACTCCTGGGCAGGCCAGGTGGAAGAAGTAAGAGGAGAGTAGCCCAGCAAACACATAGTCTCTAGAGGTGAAGGATGGGGAGGAATGCCAGTACTGTTTCCAACTAAGTGCATCAGGGGTAAAAACAGCACGTGGAGCTGCCGGGTGGTTCTGCTACCATGTGCATTCAAACTAGCCATGAATAAATTTAGCTTAAGGTTAGAGGAAGGTTGTTAGGTTGGGCAGATAAAAATTAGTTACTAGAATATTTGTGGCGAGATAATAGAAGTTATTATTGTAGATGGTGTTTTAAGATCACAAAGATTAATTACTGTTTATTATTTATTTTTAAAAGTAGGTTCTTTTGTAGCAGACTTATTCATACTGCATCGTTTTTAAGATTTGGCTGCCAGAAGAGTTACTTTATTTGCTGCAGTGTCAGAGCAGAGCAAAGGCTGTCCTTCATTAGGGAAGGCTTCCTAAGGCCTCCCCTTTTGCCGAGCGGGAAAGTCCTAATCTTATTTTGCCCAGAGCAAGTTTATCTGGCTTTTTTACAGCGTTACAATATACATTGAAACCCAGAGGCCCTAGGCCAAAGTTTTATTCAGAGGATGGAGTTCAGAGTAAAGTTTGCCTTTTTGTTTCTGTGTTTTTTATCTGACAGTTGGGCTATAGTTAGTATCTGATCAGATGCTTAGTGTGTTTAATACTGGTTGATATATTTGCATGTATTTTAATTAGATGGGCTTATGTGCTGGCTGCTTATTAACACTACATATAGAAAAAATGGTCTAGTTGGAGACATCCAAAGAACCCACTTTAATGTCTAAAGTGGAACTTCAGCAGAATTTAAGTACTGCAGAGCAAAGAACAATTCTGAAAGCTCATGTTTTAGTGAATATTTTAACCTGGAAATGCATGATGTTTGTCCAGGGGCTATGTTTTGGACCACAGCATTTCCTGGGCATCTAAACTCGAACTCCCCGGTGTGCATATAAACACGTCAGAAAAGGGAGTGCTGGTGCCTGGTGTTCGGCTGTACTCTGCTAAGGTCCGGACTGGTGGCATAGCCTTGAGTCTGCTAAAGTCCTTGTGGGGGAGACTCTGAAGTACAGAAATGGCACTGGGGCCAGCGCAAAGCACAGATGACGTTATCAGTCTCTATTAAGAAACACATCTAGGCAAAGGGAAGATACTGGCACACGTTTTCGTACTGTGTCTGAATGGTTAGGGCATTCTCCAAGCAAGTGAAACACCCTGACTCCCAGCATCGTTTTTCACATCTGATGACAGTATAATGAGAAATGCATCCATGTCCAAACAGCAGAGACTCCTCCCAGCTGATTGTTGCGTTGTAGTCAGTCTGCTGCTTTCTTGGTCTTCTGCCCCGCATCCCTTGGATTTCCTTCTGCACCATGACCCATTTTCAGTTACTCTGCAACGGAGGGGACAGGGCATGCTTCCACCAATGGGTGATCAGAGGAAGTTTGAAGATGTGCGTGGGTTCAAATCCCATCTGGCTGAGGAGGAAGTTGAACTGAGGTCTTCCATTTTTGAAGTGGCACATCAGCCATCGTTTCCACTATCTTTGGACACGTTTTGGGAAGCCTGAGCCCTGCTCGTTTAAATGTTCCTCCATAGAAGAAGGTCTCAGATCCAGGCAGACCAAAGTGTTTGATGAGTAGTGCTTGGTTGGGCTTTGAAGCTGTGGATTGGAGTCAGACCCTCATGCCTCTGTATTCCCTATGGGCTGACTTAGCCAGCCACTCACTCACTGCGTGGGTTTTGTGCTTGTGAGACCCCACCTGGAGCATCCAGCTCTGGGGTCCCTAGCAGACATGGACCAATTGGAACAGGTTCAGAGGAGGGCCATGAAAATGATCAGAGGGCTGGAACACCTCTCCTAAGAGCCTGGAGAAGAGAAGGCTCTGGGGAGACCTTATTGCAGACTTTCAGTTTATAAAGGGGGCTTATAAGAAAGACAGAGAAAGACTTTTTACCAGGGCCTGTAGCAACAGAACAAGGGGCAATGGTTTTAAACTGAAAGAGGGTATATTTAGATTAGATATAAGGAAAAAAAATTTTTATGATGAAGGTGGTGGGACACTGGAACAGGTTGCCCAGAGAAGTTGTGGATGTCCCATTACTGGAAGTGTTCAAAGTCAGGTTGGACGGGGCTTTGGGCAAGCTGATCTGGTGCAAGATGTCCCTGCCCACGGCAGGGGGTGTTGGACTAGGTGATCTTTAAAGGTCCCTTCCAACCATATTGCTGTTTAGCAAAGCAGTTCTGCAAATGCTTGACTTGGATTCAGTGGACTTAAAGGTTGCATGTACTTAAAAACTTTGAAACATATATGCCATCTCACTTAACAGATATGTAAACACTATAATTCATACCATTAATGATTAATGATGGTAACTAAAATGCAGCAATGATTGTTGTCTCCAAAGACTGAAATCAGAAATATTTTGCAGACCTTTGAGGAAAAAACCCCATAGCTCACTACTTTCCTCTGTGGCCTAGGATCTTGCAGCAGACCCTGTGTCCAGCTGGACACGTTTTTGCCTAGAATGTAAAATGGGGAGACTAAGAAACAATTTTATTGCCCAAAACCTGGGGAGAAAATAAGTGTTGCATGGGCAGGCTAATGCATCAAATCATGTGTTGGCTAGCCACAAGTAAGAGGGAAGTTTGAAGATGTTTTTGGTTTTGTATTTGTTTTTTTTAAATAATGACATGTGCCATTTTATACGTGTGTTCTAGAAATACTTAGGTACATATTGTGTATATGTTTAATGACATTCTGGTTTAAAGAATCCCCCTTGCATCTTGTTAATGTGTCTGCTTCTGTTAGAACTGCAGTGAAATAAAGGTTTCAGATGCTACATGCAGGTTTGCTGGCTGTTACAGTGCTAGAGTCTGTGTCCTGAAGCTCACTTTTGATCTGGTGTCTGGAATTTGTTTCATTTATTGAAGGAAGTTTGACCTGGTTTTCTGGGATTTGAGTCTGTCTGAAAGTTTTGATTCCACTTGAAATGGAAAGGTACAAAGTCTTGGATGGGTTGCCATCAAATATTCAGAGCAAAAGCTGGTTACCAGCGGAAATCCTGCAGTAATTTTCCCTGTGGAGCGGTAGAGCAAGTTCCTTAAGTTTCTTGCCATTCTGGCTTTATGAGATGGGGAGATACAGTTTTTTTTTTTAATACTACAATACTTCGAGTCCAACATTTTCAAAGGAGGCTAATGATTTTGGCCCCCAGCTCTGAGAGGACATTCCAAAAGGTCCAGCTTTGCAGAAGGCCACTCTCCTGTTAAGAAGTCCAGAGAAGATGTAATCAGCTGAGACATGACAGCAGCCTTCAATTATGTAAATGGAACCTCCGAAGGGAAAGCAATGAAGTGTTTTTCATGCCTGTTTCAGATGGGACAAGAAGCAGCAGGCTTATACTGAGAAAGGGTGGACTAGGTTAGGCATTTTGGATCTTTGTGAGGGTAAAATTATCCCTTGTGTAGACTGCCTATGGAGGTTACGAAAACCTCTTGTTGTTGGAAGGTTTTTAGAACAGATGAGACAAACATCCGTCAGGAGCAATTTAGGTTGAGCCGATCCTGCCTTAAGCGGTGGACTAGAGACCACTTGAGGACTCTTCAAGATTTTTTTTTTTTTTGATGGTTCTATAAAATAAATATTCCTGACCCTTTCAGAGGGAGTACTTAAACTGAATAGGAGTCAGCAGTGAGCCACCGTATTTGCATGTAACTACATGATACCTTTGCTCAATGCATAAATGTTTCTGGAAAACGTGTTTATTAGCTTTTTGGCTACATAACTGCTCTCTCTGCTGGGGGATTGCTTTCCATCAGATGGTTTTATCTTGTGAATATTGATGCAGAGAGGAAATTTGACAGCAATTTGCTGTTGATTTTAACTAGTATTTACACAAACGTGTGCACATACCTACATATGCTTCAGGAGCTTCACCTTTCCTTTGCCACTGAAACGTATAATTTTAAATAACATGTTCTGAACTGGTTGGATAACAGGGAAGAAAATGTCTGTTGAATCAGGATGATAAATTTCAATGGAATTTCATAAATCACTGGCAACCTAATAGATTTCAGCCAGTTGTTCTGAGAGCTGTAGAGTAACTGCCCTTAAATACTTGACCCTTGTGAAAGTACCCTTAT